>NW_022197544.1:3100729-3157550 GCF_009176525.2 Contarinia nasturtii
AAGTATGTGTGAAAAATGTATAATAATAAAGCAACAAGAACGTAGATACCATGTGTGTATATGTGTGCACTAATACTTAAAAACGTGGATGAAATCGGCTTTTTCACACTACTAGGGTCATGTATTTGAAAGGAACATGTTAGCTATGTGGCACAGTGTAAGTGTTTATTTATATTTGTCATACAAAGCATCTGCGATATGTTTTACTTCTTCCGTTTTATTCAAAATATAAGCAGTGAAACAAAAACGGTATGCACGATAAATATCGAAATGGTTTCGATCCCAACATTTTTTATATAGATAATTACATTTACCAAAAACAGATGAATAAAGAATATATAATAGACGTGGCTAGAAAGCAAAACAATTGACTTACCTACACAATAAACAAAAAACTACTTTTAATTAACTACTTTATTATTGAATAAAGAAAAATATTGTAACTTAAACCGAAAAAGAAATATAAATGATTATAAAACGAATATATTGCAGAAAATTGATGATCGTTGATCGCTGTTTGAAGTAAATTGGTTGACTGTTATATTGGGTGTATGCATTAATTTTGATCGCTGACAATTAGATGTCCCTTCTTAAAATTGTGTGTAGCTTGACAGGTGAATCCAATTGCATTTTGTACATGTGACATTTGCCAATCTAATTCAGAGCAGAAAGGTTTATATTTCCACACAGTGTCATTAATTTTTTATCAATTCAAAATGGATCGCGATAAAATGTTTTTCCGAAGTTCCCTTCTTCTCTTATTTGATTCCAAGAAAAATGCCGCTGAAGCACATCGAACGCTTTGGGATATTTATGGCAAACAAGCTCCATCAGAACCGAACTGCAGAACATGGTTTCAACGGTTCAAAAGTGGTGATTTTGATTTGAAAGACGAAGAACGACTAGTTCAACCAAAAAAGTTTGAAGATGGAGAATTGCAAGCATTATTGGACGAAAACTCAGCCCGAACGCAAAAAGAACTTGCAATGGAGTTAAATGTTGACCAAGCAAGCATTTCCAGACGTTTGCATGCAATGGGAAAGATCCGAAAGCTAGCAAAATGGGTACCACCACATCAATTGACTGAAAATCAGCTCCAAGCACGAGTCAAAGCATGCAAAAAACATCTTAAAGAACACAAAAAACGAAGTCGAATTGTTACTGGTGATGAGAAATGGGTGTATTACGAAAACCCCAAACGTAAAGGAGCATATGTTGATCCAGGCCAACCAGGACCTTCGCAGCCAAAACGGAATATTCATTGCCAGAAGGTCAAGTTGTGCATTTGGTGGGATCAGAAAGGTGTGGTGTATTATGAGCTGCTAAAACCTGGTGAAACGGTTACAGCTGAACGCTACCGAATGCATTTAATCAAAATGGAGCATGCATTGAAGAATAAAAGGTCATTGGTAGCGAGCAAACAAGATAAAGTTGTGTTTCACGATGACAATGCTCGGCCACGAGTTGCACACATCGTTAAACAAAAGATAGAAGACTTCGGTTGGGATCGGCTTGATCCTCTGACTACCACTTGTTCCGATCGATGCAAATGGGCTTGTCCGAGATATCGTTTGTAAATGCTGAAGAAGTGCGAAAATGGATCGATGACTGGATAGCTTCAAAAGATGAGGAATTCTTTTGACGCGGAATCGACAAGCTACCAAGGAGACGGGCGGAAGTCATTGCTAACGATGGGCAATACATTGGTTAATGTACTCATTCATTATGTTATTCAAATAAATATAGCTTTTCACCAAAAAACGATCAAAATTAATGCATACACCCAATAAATGAAAGAATAGAAATACATGTATTGGATTTTTGTTCTGAATGTGCCGAATCCAGGGGTGTTAAATTCAATTTTTGTCTGAGGGGTAATTATTGGTTCTGACGTAAAACGACAAAAAAAAATTATACAGAAAAATTGTCCAATTTTTTTCCAATTCGATTTTAAGGTTGAAGGAGAGTAGTATAGTTATGCCGGTTTCATCCTGCAGGAAGCGAGTAAAACACAAATTCCGATAGATTTCTCTGTTGATGGAGTCATATTTGATTGAGAAAAATTACCGAAATTCATTACTAAACATAAAATTATATTAAATATAACGCGTTTT
The DNA here is from genome assembly GCF_009176525.2 of Contarinia nasturtii. Classification (NCBI taxonomy): domain Eukaryota; kingdom Metazoa; phylum Arthropoda; class Insecta; order Diptera; family Cecidomyiidae; genus Contarinia; species Contarinia nasturtii. The sequence continues at coordinate 3,102,844 of NW_022197544.1, forward strand.
AATGTCGTAAATGATGATAGGTCAAAATGAAGGATAAATGAATCGATGGGTATGTGAAATTGAATTGCACTTTCTATTTTACAATATGCATGAGCGTGTGCGCATTTGTGTCTTGCTCGCTTCCACACCTACTTCGTGTTTTAGAAGTAATTATTGCAAGATGAAACCGGCATAACTATAACTAAGGAGGGCGAATCAGCCCCCTTGACCACTTCATCCAGAGGTCCAATTTCAATCTAGTATCCGATGGTACTTAGAGTTGTTTGATTTTTTTCAAAATTCGGAACAAAACTGGGGTTTGGAGAAATTCTACCTTTTTGGGGATTGGGGGGCTCATGTGGTGTGAATATGGGTAGCTTATAGAGCCTTTCCTATGGCGGTAGTGTCTTGAGATCTTTACTTTTGAATTTACAAGTGGAAATTTGGAAAATTCACCTTATTTCATTTTGGACTCCTTATCGGAAGCTATGTTTTTGGATTTTTTCAATAATAATACACAGTTTAAATCAGTTTGAATTGTTCTTAGATGAATCTTTTCTTGATTTGTTGTTCGTTTATTAGTTTTAAATCATTTTGGTACAGTCAAAGGGGAAATTTTGTTTGCAGAGTTCTTCATATCTCATTTTAATGAATTTTTCATGCGAAATGTAGGCTTCTCGTCGTAGGAAGTGCGTTTGATTTCCATTACCATTTATTTTCCATTTTGCTTTGATTATGCAAACAACTTCTCACTGATTTATTTCTCTCGTTATTTACAGTGTTTATTATGTCTGAATAAATTTGGGCATAGGAAACGACATTTAAAATGTTTGTTTACTTCTGATCAATTTATTGATATCCGCTTTCTAATTGGCCAGTTAAATGTATTTAATTTATATATCAGTATCATTCAATATAATTTTCGTTTAGCCATTTTTCTTTAGGTGTTTCCCACCCAATATTCCTGTATGTTTACTTTTTGTTTCAATTAGAATGAAATGTATGCTAAGAATCATAGATTCAGGACTGTTTAAAAAGAAATACCCCTCCTTTTTTCGTTAGATTTTATAACAATTTTTAAAAATATTTTAAACAATTTTGATTTGTATTTTTTTTAACCAAATTTCGTTGAGATGTGCTATATTTTTGTTGTTAAATAGTGGAAAATACAAATCGGACGTTTTAATTGGATTATTATTGAAATTACAGTTTGTTATGTGCGTTCCTCAATTGCAGTGGATCAGAGAATCCCAATCGGACGAATTCATTTTGGCTGCCCGGCAATCAATATTTTATCGGCTACACGTTTCAAAAGATGAATGAAAGAAATCATAAAAGAATTGGATTCGTTGTGCGAAGAGGATTCGTAATTACCTTTCAGACCTCAGGCCAAGACGTTTTGTGAATTAGTTCAATCGTTTTGAAAAAGTGTTCGGCATTTGATAAGAATTATAAACTCAAAGCCCGATGAAATTGATTTTGGACGCAGTTGTTGAGATAATTTTTGTGAAAGTGTTTATCCTTTGTTCAATGGTACTTCGAATAAATTAAATTTATCTGCATCGCATCAAATAAAGTGGCTTGCACATTTAAGAATGACGTTGAAATAAATGTGAGATTATCGGGTAATTGGCGTAGCAATACCATTAACAGGATCGCTATCGATAAAAAGTGAAACTTATTATTAAATATATTGAATATCATGCATATTATCTCTTTACAATGGAATTCATATGATGCGATCGCGACAATTTCTTACGATTTACATCGTTTAAATATCCATAATTTTCTTATTCACCTTTATTGTTTATGTTCATTCATTTATTTACAAATGTTTCACTTTCGGTTTGTTGTTGTTATTGTTCATAATTTCACATGTATCATTTAATAATATTATTTTTTTTTAGATTTGAAATCAATTCACAATGAATATTCTGTAATTTTAAATAGAATGCGAACAAAGAAACTAGAATTATTTCTATTTCCCTTTTTTTCTATTGACTTGATTTCAATTTACTACTTTGTTTTTTTTTCACTATTATATATTTTAAATCAATTTAAAAAGTGTCTAACAAAAATTCGCAATTAAAAATTGACAAAAAAATATATATAAATTTAAAAAAAGGATTCCTTCGAAGGAATAAATTCGTCATATATGCGCACTCATTGTTTGACCGATTAAAAATCGGTATGCTATTATGTATGCATTATCTTTCGTATATTTTCTTTCTACATGATTCAACAGCTCTTTTTCATACTCAACGTTTAAAATTTTCAAATTTACGTATACAAAAATAAAAAAATAATTGGTATTCATTTGTTTTTTTCTTTTTTTTTCATTGCCAATAATGAAAGGATCTCGAAAAAAGGAGATAATGGGGAAAAGCATAATAAGAAATATATTTAAATTTGTGAATCAAAAGGGGTGGGAAATTGGCGCTGAGTTATTGAGTTAATATCTAAGCAAACATTTAAGTACAAAAATATAACAAAAAAGTTGTTTTTTCTGTTCTTTATTCTTTTGAGAGCCTTAACTTTCTTGCGCCAGTTATTTTGAATTTTGTAATAGAGAACAAATGAAAACAGTATGCCTCATATGCCTCATCAGATGAGCTTAGGCAATAAACTATTTCATTATTATGTTTGCTTATGGATTATTGTTCATCCGAATGGCAATATGACAGCTTCATCCATCTTCATTTTTGGCTCTTTTAATGTTTGTCACGTTGACGATGTCAATATTTTATAATCACCTCCGAACAAAACTTTGTTTTCATTTTTATTTCCATTCGTATTTGTATGGTTGGTTTTGATGGGAATTCGTATGTTTATCACCTCGCATCAATAGTTCGGCTGACTCTCTCTCCTTCTTCTTCCCGAGAAAATGTCTGACTTCATCATTTTTAGTTTACTTTCGAGATTTGTTTACTGACTATATTCTGATGAACATTTTGTTGAAATGTTTTTCAAAAAAAGAGCAACTACATACTGATTTCGTCATCATGACTTTAGTAGTTTTGGGTTTTTCCTCTTTCGTCTTTGTCGTCTTTTCTTCTTAATTTTTCCTTTAACTTTCAATGAAATCAACGGTATTGCTATTGGCTTGTTTCAATTCTAATTTTAATTTTTACGTCTATTGAAAATGGCTCGTTTCACTTAATTCTTTAGCATCGTTTTGCTCTCTATGTATATTTTAACTTATCCCGTAAGCAATTCACTTCACATAATTCTGTTTCTCAGAAAATACTTTTAGTATTTTTTCTGCTATTTTTGTTTTTTTCTTTTAATTTTCAGCATTGAATATTTGCTATTAATTAACTGTGCAGTTAAATAAAATGATATTGATGTTTTCATTCAAATTGTGGTTGATGATAGGTGGTTGTAATTGATGACATTTTCTGTTTTGCATTTGTATGTATATTTTGCATTTTTAATTATACATTTTTCTTTCTTTTTTTTATTTTGTTCGTTCTTCTTTTCATGTTTTAATTCTTATTTATTTAGATTTGATTACAATCAATGATCACATAGTTGCGTCTTGTTGTGGCTCCTGCTTAAATCGACTGTGGGCTTCCTGCAACTCTTGCAAGAATGGCTTATCCGATACATGGATTTTAATATGATTATTTAGAGTACTAGACTGTCTAAATTGTTTTTTGCACACCTGTTTATGAACAAGAGATATCATCAAATTAAAAATGGAACGAACAAATCACATTGTACCTAAATAGAAATTGATGAACTTACAGCGCATTCAAAAGGTTTTTCGCCCGTGTGGATCTTTGTATGATTGATTAGTGTGCTTAGTTGTCGGAATAGTTTTGCGCACTGTAACAATTGCAAAATGATTTTGATTAGACTTTGATTTCAGCAGTGCTCATAATTTACAGGAGCTATGATAGTTATGGATAGTTTTATACTCACATAATTGCAACTGAACGGTTTCTCTCCTGTATGGATTTTTGCATGGTTTGTCAACGTACTCGATTGCCTGAATCGTTTATCGCATATCTGAGTTTTTTTTTAAATAGAAAATAACAACATTTTAAAATATTCTGTTGGGGAGGAACAAAAATAGAGAAATTTCTTACATGACATTTGAATGGCTTTTCTCCGGTATGGATTTTATAATGGTTTGTGAGCGTACTAAGCTGACGGAATTGTTTTTCGCATACAGCACATTGGAAGGGCTTTTCAGCGCTGACAGTCATTGTGATTGCACGACTTAGGGCTCTAGACATATGCGACTCCAACTTCACGTTCATATAATTTTAATGCGGGCTCAATAACAAATAGTGACTATCGTCTAAAAATGATATTGATGGAAACCGATGGAAGAATCCAACGATTTATAAATATTTCGGCCTGCCAATTTAATGATTGAAAATGAAAATCATACGCAGCGGTTTCACCACACCGCTATATACGACTGTGTAAATGTGCAGAAATGGAAGGCTTTCGATTTTCTTGTTGAGCTTTTTTATGTATTTTTTTTTTTTAAATACTTCCACTAATTTAGGATTTTTCTTTTATATTATATAGTTCTTTCACTGTAATCGTGGTAATCTAGTCATGTAGCCAGCTGCCATTCTTCTATCTTATCTAAATTTTGATGAAATAAAACAAAAATTATACAAAATATATACAAAACATTATTTCGAAATGTCAACCAATCTTTTCAAAATTGATCAGGAAATTAGGTTATATCGTATTATTCAATGAAAGTAGTCATTTTCAATTGAAAATGGAATATGCCGATTTAGTGATATATTATCAACATTGGTTTCAAGCGCCAGACTTTCAAAGGTGCAGATATGCATCGTTCTGTATCTAATGTGTATATTTTTCAAAGTATATGTGGATGATCTTTGTAAGTCAGTAGAATAAATAAATACATGTACATTTTCGCGTTTCAATGACACAAAATGTGAAAATGGATTTTAAAAAAGCGAACACATGTGAAAATACACGAACTTAACAATGAATGAAAGAAGTATATGTTGACATACTCATATTTTGGGAGATTTTATGAAAAATATTTGCAATCTAATGTTCAGTTGTTTAATTCTTTTTACCACTATCTCAAAAATTACAGAATGCAAAAAGATGTTATTAACGCATAGGAATAGTTCAAGAAACGTTCTGATTGATTGTATATTTTAAATATTTAATCATTGATTTTTTTCACTGATATTCCAAACTAATATTTGACATTTTTTTTCTTTTTGTGGTTCTCACAAGATCCAACCTTCGGATCTATCAACATTTGAAACATATTCGCACCGCAAGTAGTTAAATCGATGGAATCGAACTAACAAATATATATATATAGAAATGTACATAATATATATTTGCACACAGTGTGTGTGCAGAATTGCAAGTTCGATGTCAATTCATTTTGACTTCACATTTTTTTTTTTGCTATTTGTCGCCTTTTATTGACACTAATGCCTCTAAGTTGAGCATTAACCGCAATCAAAGAAAAAACTTTCAACTAAGAAAACAATTAAAACAAAATTGCACCCACAAATGCGAAGAAATTCTTACGATTTCTTCTTTGATATTAAAATGAAACCGTCCAAGTTTCTTTTTCATAAACAAATATTCTGAATATGAAGAACATCCAAAAAAGCTAGGTTAAATAAACAGTTCTGTTAAAATAACATACATTCAACGCATAGACAATGTGCGTAGAACGAAGCAAAGAATGGTTATATGCCAAGACATGAGATTCACGCAAATTCGCTTCTTACGTACGAACTTCAAACACAGATGTCGAACAAATTGAAATAACGAAAAAAGAACCCATGATTTTACAAAAAAATATATATACACAATTGCACTTTTCGAGCACAATTTTTACACCAACTGGACCACATTTTTATTTGTATAATTCGATGAATAAAAAACACATCATTGCAGAAAACTAAAAAAAAATACTCGAAATTTAACTTGATTAAACTTACCTGTTTATTACAATCAGACGCGTTCCATTGGATTTCACTATTTAACATACCTTTTTTCACTTGCCTACTGTCTTCGTGCAGCCATCTTTCTTTCGTTTTTTTATTGCATGGGAAAATGTGTGAAACACTGAAACGTCAAAATTTTTGTTTCAAACCAATTATCGCAAAAGTGAAACGTTTTTATGCTCAAATAAAGACTTCGTAAGTTATATAATTTTATGATAATACTCAATTTGTCAGAAATTGATTGGTTTTTATGAAAAACGTGCCGAAGAGATCATTCATTGAACAATTGCTTTGAATTGTTATTTTGTGCGAAATCGTTTGCTGAATTAACGTTTGACCTAGAAGCATAAAATCACGCATACGGTGTGAATATAGCTTCGTATCGACCGGAGACAACTTCGTGGTTTTTCGGTAAATAAAATACACAGAGTGACACATAGCTTATATGTATTCGTTGAATTGTTGACATGATCATGAACACTGAAATATTTTTAGTGGGAAAAATGCGTTATAAATCAGTTGCATTGTTATCAAACTGGGTTCCACTTGACATTATATTTACAATAAAATTAACTATTTAATTAAATATTATCGTTGGTATTGGTGTTTTAACGCGAGAGAAAGTTTATTTTTGATTGCGGATGATCTCTGACATATTATGGCAAGAAATGTTAGCATCAGAATTCATCAGAAGTGGCTATGACTTCAAAGTAGTAAGTCGCTTCACAGCGATTTAATCATTTTGTGTGACATTCATTTTAGTCCATAACTGATTCTTGTAATTCAATTATTCTGTTTGTTCTCTTTCTCGCTAGATTTGTGTTCAATTTAAAGTCAAATGCATCGTGGATGCAACATTTTTGAACGATTTGGAAAAATGTTATCCGTAACTGTTTCACAGTAATAGAAAATAGTCAGGATCCCGATAAAGTCCAAATGTCACCTGATTTTGTAACAACGTGCCGATGATAGCTTTAAATTATGTACTAAACGTGATATATCAATTGATTGAGGATGAAAATCGGACCGAAAATGATCATCTCAAATACATTGAGAAAAAGTGGTTTGAGTCGTTATGGTTTTTCATCATTATTCAACGTGACATTAGTATAATTAAAGAAAAGCATCAGGAGCTTGATAAAGATAAAAAGACTAACAATCGATACCATCACCACACGGATTTCAATGGAGAAATTACGTCGTTAATCGATTAACTATGCTGAAAGTTGCAATGCATGCTCGGCGATGATAGGCACGGTTCTAATTTGAAACGAAAGAAAATATTTATTTAAAATTAGCCACTGAAGCTAACGACGCGATAAATGAGATAGTTGCGTTTATCGCAGAAGCCTCATTGAACCATCAAACCAACCACCAGAATTCCAGGGTGATTAGATTTCAAGAAAATGTGTTTCTTAAAGAACTGGCTACTAAATCATATGAATGGAATTCAAATGGGAGACGACGCTATGATCAAATAACAGTTACGACCACTTTGCATCATTTAACATTGAGAAATTGTAGCGGCCAGGTAAAAATCTAAATTACATAAACATTCTAATTTATTTGGTTTTATTTTCAATAATTTTAATTCCATGTAATTGATTGCAGGTCTTTGGTACATATTCAATTTATAATTGCACGACTCGCTGTCAGACTACCAGCACCTAAAATAGCATAATTAAATAGAAGACAACCAGTACGCAGAAGAACCAATGTAAACGTTGTTTTAGATCAATGATCAAGCAGTGTCGTAATGATCAAGAGAAGAAACATAATAATTTGCTTATATCAAAGCTTGTATTTTGTGGCTTTATTGAACCGTGTACACGTTTAGTATAGATTTTTCTGTGGGCGATGCTCATTGATTCAAATTATTATTTATCCTGATTCATTGTTAAAACTGATGATTCATATTTAACTTTCTTCTCTTTTTACCTTCCATGTTGACGTTGAAATTGACTTTGAAATCTTCGACCCTAAATATGTGCGTAATGTATTTGCGTTAACAATTGTTTATTGGGACAGCTTCGTGTCGTAGACACCAATCGAATGTCAACAACATAAACAATTAAATAAGCGCGAAACATGCACATGATGAAATTTAAAACTAAACTGAATTAAAATAAAACATTAAACGGATTTCAATATTTTAGGTTTATGAACTTGATTTTTATTCGATTTAAAATTTCTGCTGAACAATAAACGAAAATTCTAATGATACGATTAATAAATATTATTCAATATTTGTAATTTTATTCCATCACACTTTGTATAAATGACGGTTTTTATTCTAGACATTGGCATGTAAAGAATGAGATAGACCAACCATTATTTTAGGAATTCATGGACGACAGGTTTGTTAAATTCAGGGATGGCGGTCTTGTTGAAAATTGACGCAGATGAATTCGTACCAAAGGTTGAAGGTCTCATTCGAACCACTTTTGGTCTAATTGGATGTCGTTCAAATTGCTGATAGGCTTTGAGGTTTTGCAAAAATGATCTCGGATTTATTTCCACTGTCTTAATATTATTGCTGATGCTAACACGTTTTGTAGCTCCACGATTAATGATAACGCTATACAAGCGCAATGTAAAAAAATATAGCAATTCTACCAAGCTAATCACCTAAAGAATATATAATAAAATGCATATGAGTAGAGTAATGGAAAAACTATAACAATTTAGTACGACAATCATAGTGTAACCAGCATAGCTCAAAGTAAATACAAGTGCTAGAGAATTGATTTTTTGTATTAAATTGTTATGTAGTATAAAAAAAAATTCTATAGAAAATATATTTTGTTTGATATTAACTGATCCTCCCAGGCATAGTCCAAAAATTCCACCAAATGAAGCTTTCAAAAGATAACAAAAAATTTATACACTTTTCAAAACAAGATTTTATTATAATTTATATTTACCGAATAGACCATCCCATGTCATATACATATCACGACGATACTTGAAAAGAGCCAAAAAAAATGTAATTTTGTATCAAAGTCAGATCTCAATTAATAAATACCTTGATGCAAGTGAGATCCTTAAAGTGAACCTTGAGAGTTGTAGAATCATCCAGATCGTCACTGGTGTCACTAAAACAAATGTCGAAAACGATTGATTTTGAGGAGAATTTAAAAAAGCAATATTTAGAAGGAGTATATATAGTGTATTAAGTTTTAAAATAAAATGTACCCCGAAGTATTTGTATTCAATTTATCATCTGGATAGCGTCGAGATAAAATTGACTGCACCTCATAGCGCTAAAAAATGAAAATAATTGTATTAAAAACAATTTGAAGCGTTTTTGTTAAAGTTTACCAATTCTGAGCATGTTGGTGGGCAAACACATTCCATTCCTATACTACTCTCGTTGAGTGCAGCTATATCGTCTGGTGGCTTCAAACTTGAAAACACATCTAAATTAAAACCGAAAAATTTATTCAAGTTACAAAAAGTTCACTCGCCAAATATTATTTTTTTAATATTCTAACTAACGTCGATTATCTCGTAAGCATTTAACGTCATGCAGTGAACATTGACGATACTTTTTTGAAAAGGCTGTCATTTCTAAAACGAGAAAAAAATTATTTAAAATATTTACATTACATGTAAAGAAGGTTACATTCATTCTTTCGATTATTTTTCAACTCTGTTCCATTATCATAATTCACATTTTACTATATTCATACATGATGATGATGATGATGGAAACAGAATGTATGTGAGATAAAGAGAGAGTGTGTGTGTCTGAATGGAAGCCATTAGAAACAAAAGAAGAAAGAATTAAGATTTGGTAGTAGAGTATCGATAGTTTTGCATGTCAGCCATGGTCATCTCCAATGTGAGTAAGTATTCTTTACTTGACCAGATTCATTCATTGTAGACTGTCATATAATATTACTATTCAATAGTAGTCTATAGAATCGTGATCTTGTCGAGATATTGTCTACCAAATCTCAAGTTCAAGCAATGTTGTTGCAAATGTGTATTCATTGCTTTTGATTCATACTCACTTGATTCCGGGTAGTAGAATGGTAGACAGTCACATTTATTTAAGATTGTATCAACTGTGCATTCTGTCATACATGACTGGAAACTGTATTTATCGGTTGTTCGTAGTTTTTTCTATAAAAAAAATGTTTACATTTTTTAAAAAACTAAACAAAAACAGAAGTGTCAAAATGAAATCGATCAATTTACTTCATCGACAAATAAACAATTCCGTTGTTTTTGTGACAATGATCTAATTCCAGGCTCACCAACGATAACCGATGGAAGAACAGCTATCGTCAAATCATATCCCGGCTGTCCAATTGTTGTTGTTGTAACAGATGTTTGAGGGAAATTTTCAGCGTCATGAATGAGGATCTTCGCGCCATAAAATGATTTACTGTATGCAACATATGACTCTTTTTCAATTTCGATACGTATATTTAGGCCGACATTTTCGCCAGCTCCAGACACTCGATAAGTTGGGTTGTTCAATTGCTCAACCGTGTTTTTAGACGAATCGCTGCAAATGAATAAAATGGCCTTTAATGTAATTTATCTATCACGACGTTTCGATTCAAACAAATAAAAATCATACACTTCCAAGTCGCCTTTGAGTGCTTTATAATTAAATGAACAACAAAATCCCTCAGAACTGCGTGCTACTCGAAATAATGTTTCACATGGTACTATTTTTCCCAACCATGCACAATTTTTAATCATATTATTGCATGGCTGCATCAATTCTAGCATGAGTCTATCAGTTGTATAGTCCATCTCTTCAAGAATTTGATATGTCTTCAAGTATAACGCATCAATATATTCAGGTGTTATGAGTTTTGCCAAATTCTCCAAGAATTCAATGATCGATTCCTTTTTCAAGCCTTTTTCAATTCTTAAAAATGTACTTTCGTTAATTTAAGGAAAATTTTCATGAAAAATCTATAAAATTCATACAGTTTTTCAGTGATATTTTTTGTTGCTGGTTGATACACTTTATTGATGTTACAAATAGTTATTGCTGAAGAAAAAAAAACACAGTCACAGTTGATATGAAAATATTGACTTGATATGCTATTCAATATACTATACTCACCTGGAAATGGAACATTCCAAATGGGATAGTTGTTCGTTTCAACGGTTGTAATTGTTGGAGTGGTTTGAAAACGATCCCAAACCAAGCCCATTAAAACAATAGCAAAAACAGCGCCCATTACACAAGCACTTGACCAAATAATTAAACTGAGCAATTTGTTTAATCTCTTTTGGCTGTGCAATTATTAAAACATAAATCATTAATATAATTATTGTGTTTCAAGTGTTTGATTATTTTTACCGGCTATAGCTTGATCCCAACTCCTGAATGTCCACTACAATATGTTTAATGCCATGCAACGTTGAATCACGGCAAAAGTCCATTGTTGTTTGGGCCAGTGCTTGCACACAGTAGTTTTCGCGAACATCTTGTAAACTCGTTGGAATTCGTAAGGTGATATTTGATGACTTTTTTCTTGACTTTTTTTTTGAAGGTACCGACATTTTTCAATACTAAATTTTTGTTTTTGAATAATCATTATTTAGATTCAAAATTCGTTCCTTTTGCAAAATAACATTTGTATTAATATTGTGCAACAATTTTTGTGTATATTTTCATTAACCGTTAGATGGCGTAATATACGTATATAAACGATTTGAATATTTCCAACAAGTATATATTTCGTTCTGTGAAAAGCCTTAAAATTAATTGAAACAATAGATAAACAATGTCGTAATTGATAAGCAAATTAATTATAAACTGAAAAAATAATAATACCGCAACAAATAATAAAATCAAAAGCAGTTATTTTCTTTAAATCGAATCATGATCGGGTAGTGCATAGTAATGCACAAATACTATTTGACAGTTTTGAGCATTGCTAGTGTTACCCGTGCAGCAATAAATTCTTCGACATATTAATATATACATACATATATGTATTCTGACCTTAGTGACAAACCAAACGCAGTTTTTAGTTTGCTTTGAGACGTGCAATCAAAAACTATTCAAAAACCTGAAGCAAGTCGTCAACGAAAAGCAAAAAAATATATATAATAACTCTTCATTTGATACCATAACAATATCTAAATGTAGAATCACAAACAATTTGTAAGCATCAACTTGAAAACAAGTCGTTTTTTTGTTTCAATTTTTGTATTGCAATGATATTTTTTTTGCTTGTATCGAGTCGAAAAAAAAGTGGGAAAGGAATTTGTGTAGTGAAAAAGTCATAGTTAGAGGTAATAATATCATAAATGATGAGAGAGATTTATCAGTAGTCGATAATTTTGCTCGCAATGAGACTTTTTTTTAAAACGATAAAAAATGAATACATCTCAAGAACAATAGTTTGAAACTCTTTTATTTTCAAAGTATTCGAATGCTTTTTGTATATGCACAGTTTACAATTAAACCGTATTCGTTTGTGAGCCCAAACCGAGCGTAAAAGCTTTGATTTTTGGAGTGCGACGAAGATAGGCAATCAACAACAGAACCAAATAAAGCACGAATACGAGAGAAGAAAATTAAAGACATATCATTCATTAAAAAAGTATATACACAGTACACAATACGTAATTCAAATGAAGAAGAGCACCGAATGAACTGCGAAAATTAGGTGAGTAAATGATTGGATCATTTTGTGGTGCTCTTGTTTCGTTGGTATTTTTCAGCTTAAATTCGTTCGGTCAATATATTCATCCAAAGTCGATTATTATCTCGATAGTTGATTGTGTGTTTGTTTTGTTTATGGTGATGATGATGATGATGATGATGATGATGAAGAGAGCGCGAAATATAAAAAACTTACTATATTATACTATATGTCAACATACAAGTACATATAGATAAAATATGACAAGTAACAACAGTGAAAACACGGTTCACAAACATGGCAATAAACGATAGCTTCTTTATAAAGATACGCGCGTTGACATAATGTTTTCGTTTGGATATAAGTGACAAATAAGTTCCGCGCTTACTTACAATGCTGCATTTTATTGTATAGACAAGCAATGACAAAACATACTGAAATTTGACAATTTTAGAACTTGACCAAATTATTCTGGCCTAAGAAGTTGTATGCGACAATAAAATCTCAAACGATACCCAATGGACAATAGCAAAGTGTTTTAAAATGAAAGAGAGTGAGAAAATTTTTACGAGTGCTTTATGATTCATCTACCATATTGGAAATGAATGTCTATGTATCGAAAATTGGCGCATAACTAAATGTGTAATTGTGTTTGAGAGAATAAAAACGAATACAAATATTTAGCGCTTGTAAATCTCAAACAAACAAAGCGGGAGGAAAATGGCTATATGATGCATTCGATTTCGTTATGTTCGTTTTTTTTCTCTCGCAATTCTGTGTTCGTTCTTGCACGAGCCCGTGATTCGGCTCCTGTGTGGTTCTCTCTATCTCTCTTTTTCTTCTCTCTCTATCTACTGCAAATGCTAATGTATGTACGTTTGCACTTGAAATCAGAAGGCGACTCAAAGACAATGTGCAAACCAATTTTTTCATATTGTTCATATTCATCGATTCGTTCACTATCACTATGCTTTTAGAAATAGACGTCATACGAAATTTGATTTGATGATGTGTTTTACGTGTGTTTTTTTTACTTTCATTTCTTAAAATACTCGGTTGCGGCAAATTCACCGTTGCGTCAACTTTCTTGTCCTTTTGTATAGTCGGCGCTAGTTTCAAAAAAATCAACGTATTACAATACCCCAACGCTACATTATCTCGATATGCAATACAAATAAAGCAGTTCGCACATGTAAAACTGCAATTAACCATTTAAAACGTTTTTGCGCCAAATTTTCTCTTATCGGTGTGGTACATTTTTGTCATTCTCGCACTTATACACATCGGAATTCACCACTTCATTGTGCTACCGACAATGTCGTTATAATACCACATCTTCAAAATAACCAATTGTGAGATGAGAGTTTTGCATTAGACCATCATATCGTCAGATCCATTTGGAGTGTTGACCAAAGTTGTTGCACAAAGCAAATATTTTAACTAACTTATTTTTTTTCTGAAAATTGTACAAAACTTCAACCAATATATTTACTGTAAGTAATTGGAAATTATATTCTTCTCTAGATTCTCGACTTTATATTATTATTTTATTTTATCGCATTGTTGTCATGACGATTTGTGCAAGAACGGTATAATTTCAATCGTTTTTATTGGATTTTTCTGTTGTCACCATTTCTTCAATTTGCAGTGTGAAGAAAATTATGCTTATTTTAGCATTGAGCACAAAAATTGTGCACAAATAAAAAGATATTTTACCATACAACAAGACAGAAAAAAACGTGCCTCGGTTTGAATCAGTTTTTATGGTATCGTACATATAATGAACAATAAAAAAAACTGATTGCAAGTTGCAACTTGTGATTTGCAACCAAAACTAAATCATTTAAATCCCTGTTAAGTTCAATTTAATTAATTGAAGGCTGTTGGAGGTATCACGTTGTTAATGCCACAGTTAATTTAAAAGGTATTTTTCCATGGCTATTCGTTTTTTAAAAGAAAACCAAATACTTGAAATTTAATCGATGATACGTACAAAATACTCGTTGAATAATGCAACGATTTCCATATTATATTGTGCAATTGAAAAAGATTTGGTATTTTCTCGAAAACGTTGTCCTCCATCTTTTCACTTTCGTTTTGTCCGTATTACCGTTAGGTGATGAATTTCGATAGTATCCGTTGCATAAAAGAAAAATGGGAATACCGCAAACATGCATTGAACGCTTTGCAATTTAGATTTTTTTTATGTGATTCTTAAATTTGTAGAGCGTACACCGGACAGAAAATGGCAAAAATGACCAGATATTGCATTCGATTTGTATTAATAATAAATATTTTGGCCAAACATTTGACTGAATTATATTTTTTTAGTGAGCATAACCTCAATTGTACTTTTAACCTTTTATTGCGATTCAACTAAATGAATAACGGTTCTTTTTGCGCCATTTTGAATGTTCTCCATTTGTTTAAATTTTAGGTACATTAGATACGTACTTTTAGATACGTTACCATCATTCGCAAACCGAAAAATTGACTTTCTGGATTTAATTCAGAATAAAAAATATTGCAATCGATAGAAAAAGCAAAAAAAAAAAAACCAACAAAATTAAAACATCTATAAAAGACTGGAAGAAAGTACATTCAATTAGACCAAGCATCGGACATCCCTGGTGTGACAATCTAGCGATTTACTGATCAAATCAGTTACCATGACATTCCCATCGGGTGGCTCTGTATTTGACGAACAATTACAATGGGTGAAAGACCATTTCGAAAAGTGGTCGCATTGCGAACGCGCCATTGCCGTTTGTTCAATGCTCAAACAATTCCAGCATCCAACATTGCGTTTCATACATTCAAAAATCGAAGCAACATATGCCCAAAGCTCAGATTGCGAAAAAATTAAATGGATGGAACAAAATTCAAATGACAAATCGTATATTAACGAGCTCTGTGATTCATACAAATCGTTGACAAACACAACAAGTGATGTGCAATTAAACAATAACAACAAAGATTCAATTTATTTTGAATCGGATAGACTAATCATCGGTGACATCAATTCAACCAATTCAATAAGTAGTAGTACCATGAATAATAATAATAACAACAACTATAGTAATAATAACGCGAACAGCACTAGCATAAAGGTAAATTTAGCTGAACAATTCAGTACAAAAGAAGAGATCTTAAAAGAGATCCTTAACTGTATTCTCATGCTGAAAATTGGCAACGACGATGTGATCCAAGAGTATTTGGCGCTAATACCATTCATGGTAGACGACACTCATCGTCGAATTATCAATGTTGAAGTCGTGATGCAGACACTATCGATATTGGTCGCTCATCCAGCACTCTCGTCGGAGAACTTGCGGTAAGTCAGAATAGTGTAATTGACTTTATACTTTGCAAAATTTCTAATATGGTTACATGATTACACAAAAACTGATAAACAATTTTGTGCATAAACTTTCGTCATAACATTAAATTAATACCCCAAATGTAGTTGAAAAGTATTTCATAAAAGATATAAATCAGAAAATCGGCTAATTCACAAATATTGGTAAATGCCCATATTGCCTTAACTTAATTATTTTCACCTGGATTAAACTCGACGTATTTTCTATTAATTAACACAATTTAAGATTTTAAACATCAATAATATCAATAATATACACTGCACCAAAAATATTTTAAGTTAAATTGAATTCCGTTCAATGCAATAAATTTTACTTATCGTTTTAAACACGACGGTAATTTTTCTTTTCTTTACAAGTCTATCAATGCAAAGATTCGACTGATTTGCTTCAACTTAAAATACATACTAAGGCCACATGCACTCGAAACATTTGGCTCGTCAACAATCATAATTTATTACAGAAATTTCATTTAGAACATCCACGTTAACCCACATAACGTATTTGATTGAACATGTTTTTTTTATTTCGTCCATCAAGATAACATATTTTCCGAACAGGAATGAAAATTCATTTGTTTTGTTTTTCTTTGTATTTCGATTTCATTTTTATCACGCAAAAGGCTTCCATTCAAATTTCAAAGTGACACCTATCAACTTCGAAAATGTATGCTATTATCACAGCAAATGTTATCTATGTATTTATCATCGGTCACTTCTTCGAGTTTCAATTGTAATTTTAATCAATTTCATTCAATTAACTACCTACACTACCCTTTCTGTGTGTATACAACTAAGTTGGGGATATTTTTCGTTTTTGGTAGTTAATAAAAGAAAATAGTGGCTATTAAGCGTTAATTTAATGAGACAACTGCGAGGATATGCGGATCGCATGTTACTCACATGCACGCACACATGCCACAAAGTATGAAATTTAGGTGACCGCAATCTTCTCAACTCAATTAGTTCCATCAGTAACCATTTAACGTCCAACTGAAACATATTTCATAGAAATTAATTGGGTCATAGTTTAAATAAAACCGATTGTATTGAATGTAATGACTTTTTATTTTTATTTATTTGTGTATTTTTTCTACATGAAAATAGTACGGTAAAAGAGCACATTGAGCGGCTGAAGTGCATTATTCAGGTGCAAAATGGTCACTTTCAAAATACAGATTGGCAAGCAATTGCTCCTCCATTGCATGCATGCCACTATAAGACACCAACAACCAATATTTTCTCATCATTATCATCGGTCGGCTCATCACAAATTCAGAACGAGAATCTATACGACACTCAAAGTGACTATATAGAAACTGATACTGGCAGTGCGGGCCGAAGTAGTGGTGGTGGCAGTGATTTTTGCCTATCAAACATTAGTATCCCATGTAAACAGTGTCACAGTGTAAATACCAACGTGGACGACGCATATAGTTTTCTAAATGCATCGGATGATCAAAATATTTCCTTTTCGAAAAATGGAACCGAAATCCACGATTTCAATCCGGACCAAGAACATACAAATGCTCAATTTATAAAAAAGTAAGTGATTTTATTTTCATTTGATGATTTGGTATATTTTTTTATCCCGTATTTTTATTTACAGTTTCACGCTAAATCCACTGATTGATAACATGGTATTAAAAACTCGTCGTTCCAACAGTCTAACAACAGGTGGTTTCAAGCAAAATAACCAATTTCTGGGTGCCACATTCACATCGTCAACGGAAAATCTATCGCATTTACATAAACCACGAAGCTATTCATTGTCCATTGAAAATCCAAGATTATTGATGACAGCAAGTGGTTCTGAAACACGATTGGATGACTTAAAACCGTCATTTCATACGTTCCAAACACAAAATCCAGGCATGAAATATGTTTATCCATGGTTGAAACGATTACGATTGCACAAATACACTCATATTTTTGAAAAATTCACCTTCGAACAAATGATGGATGTCACTGACAGCTATTTAGAACAATTAACTGTAACACAAGGAGCCCGAACCAAACTCGTTAACTCCATCCAGAAGCTCAAAGAGCGATACTCTCGATTAATACAATGTGAGCAAGACTTGAAAAATGGTAAAGTAAGCACAGAAATAGCGATCCAATTGCTACTCGAACTTGTCGAAACTCCAATGAAACCGGTTGACATATATGATTCAACTGATGTTGCAGCTCAATTCCTCAAATTGTTGAATACTGGTATGTTGGCAAATTCTTAGACAATTTTTTTTGGTTCCTTTATTTGTAATTTTTTTTTTATTCTCTCGTTATAGTTTGTAATATTATGAACGGTAAACAAAATGGACCACAAGACGAGGAATCAATAAATCAATTGATTCAAATTTTCGATATTGTTCAGTTGAGAAACGTGGAACCATTCCTATCAAATGCGAACCAGCTCAAAGATTTGCGATACGATATTGATTTGATTAAAATGAAATTCCCGCCAAAGAACCACTATCACAAAAATGGCAATGGATCCACAAATAGTAATGCAAATAAATCGAGGTCAGTATTAATTTGTTTGTATATACTTTAACAATAACCCGTGAAAAATATATTTTTCTGTGCATATTTTATTTTTTGTGTGTAGATGGCCCTCGTCTTCAAAATCGCATAGCAAAAATGGGAATGAAAACAAACCACATCGAAAGAACTCAAATCCAATGACGAACTTTAATTTGGTTTCAATACAACAGGTAAGCAGATAAAATTAATTTTTTTTAAATAATAATCACCGACTTAATCATGGAATTACCTTTCCTTAGGCTCAGAAGCAACAAAAGTCACAACATCTTGGTTCCAAATCGAAGCAAACGCAACAACGTCCATCTCGACAATCCGAATTTACCAACAACTACCATCCGACGCCAACAAGCAGTTATAGTAAATCATCATCATATCCAAACTTCAGCAGCAATGGAAGTAGTAGCGCCAGTTCTACTGGTAGTAGTCAACAGTATGCTAACATTGGTAATCAAAACACCAACACTCCACAGGTAAATATCAGTCGATTAATTAAATTTCTCCATGTCTTCCAATTTTGATTACTAATGCTGAAAAT
Organism: Contarinia nasturtii; assembly: GCF_009176525.2. Lineage (NCBI taxonomy): Eukaryota > Metazoa > Arthropoda > Insecta > Diptera > Cecidomyiidae > Contarinia > Contarinia nasturtii. Next base: position 3,121,873 of record NW_022197544.1, read on the forward strand.
GTACTATTTTTTACGACTTTTTCATAATAGTTACATCATTCATATCATCGACATTCGGTCAGCAATCTGATAACTATTACACCTGCAAAAACAACGGTAACTGTAACACCTACAACTTCAATTAGTCAACATCAAAAAACATCAAGCTGCATGGGCTTGCATCTATCATCACAATCAACACCGCATTCGAATTTAAGTACCAACAGTTTAAGCAATAGTGCAGCGACTTCACTCATATCGTCTTCCATCCAAACGGCAATGAATTATTGTAAGTATAACTTCTATCATGCAATCACATCAAATATATCGATTGTTTTTTTTTGTTTGTTAATTTTCAATAAATTTTTTTCTCTTATTATTGAAATTAAGGTTCAAGACAATGCTTAACCGAACTTACACCCGTAACAACAATAGGTCGTTCAAGTTCGACGGGTGGTGGTAGCTATTTAAAACAAACTTCTAACAAAAACATACTCAGTGATATTAGTCCATATAGAGATTTGGAATTTCTAAGCTTGCAAATGACTGAACAAGCGATCAATTGAATCAGCATAATTAATAATAATGTATGTATAAATTAGTCCGAGAAATATTAGCTACTGCTATTTGCTAGTATATGCTGCATGCTATAAGTTAAATATTCAAAGCAACTGACAAGGGTGACAATTCGGATATTTTTCATTCACAAAACCGAATCACACGATCGATATTTTTATTATTGTGCCAAGCAGAATTACAATTTGACCGCAGTTTGAACTAACTCCATGTGAGAGAAAAATTTCTGTCCTAAATCAAATGCTAAGCACTATTTATGGAAATGGACTTTAAAAAAAACAAACATATTTTAAACAAATAAGAAAAAAAAAAAAACAGACCACTTAACGGATGCACTCAAATTTGGAAGTCTTGACTAAGTGATTAAAAAGAACAAAATTCATCGATTAGTTCAATATGAACCTTAATGCAACAAAATTGTATATATTTCAGCTATTTTTTATATTAAAATTATTATGTGGTTTTGTTAATTCATTTATAAGTTATATTAAAGTTATGGACATACTCTCATTTCCCTCGTGCAAAAAACGAGGTTGTTTGAGAGTTCGTTTCCAAATATTCAGTTTGAACTCGTATTTTTTATTTGTTTGATTACTCAAGTGACATTATTGTTGTATTTAAAATTCCTAATAGTATTGTGTTCATTGTATGAAATGCCAAAAATGAAAATTAGCTAACAAAATATGAAAATGTAAAACATTTAAATAAATAAAACGGAAAAAAATTGTATAAAACGAAGGAAGTTGCGTATTGTGCAACTAGTTATATGAATACTGAATGTACTAGATATATTTTTGCAAAAATGTTCTGTTTTTCGCTGTAAAAAATGAGCAAACAAACTATGTAAAAATTTATCCTAAAGCCAAAGTGATCGCATAATAAGAAGAAATCAAAAGATTAACACCGATTCATTTAAGTTTGTTTTTCCCTTGTAATTGAACATTGAAAATAGCTTTATTGCATTTTTTGTACTTGTAGAAATAGAAAAATGTAATGATTTTTTAGTTTGCATCTTTTTATGTTATTATCGATATTTAATTATTAAAAGGATTTTTTTAAGTTCTCATTAAAAAACCAAAATAAATCCATAAAACAAATAAAAAAACTTCAAATGAAAATTATTGTGGAGTACACATATGATTTAAAAATGAAAACGAAAATAAAAGAAGACAAGAAAAAATGTTACAAAGTGAAAGAATATATGAAATACGAAAAAACGTTGATAAATATTGGACTTTTAATGAATGACCATTGTGACAATTTATTTTTGATGTTTTCATGAATCCTGAGTTTTCGAGAGAAAAAAAAAAACATTTGTTGGGAATAAAGTTTTTTTTTCGGAAATCTTCCCGCGTCCGTTTTTGACTGATCGTTCCAATTAATTTTTTTCGCCCTTATCACCTTTTCCGATTTCTTATTTCTTACTGTTTGGAAATTGTTTGCGTTTATTATTTCTAAAATGTAAACAACATCTATCAGAATGTTAGTGAAATTTGAGAACAAGACTGAAATTTTCAAAGTGTTTCATTTAAATATTCATCTAAATTGATAGAATATTTCTTTTAAAATGAAACATGTCCTTTACCAGCTATTCAGTGCTCATAAAGTTGTGATAAACTTTTTTTTAAATTTTATTTTATTAAAATCTTTATTGTTAACCATAAAATACATACTGGGTCAAACAACTGACCATTTTTTAAACCCTATTTATTCAATAATTATCACGCTAATAAATTATTTAGTTTGTATATTTTTTACATTTTTTATTTCAATTTTTCAATTTTTAATCATTTATTTTCTCAAGAAAAACTAAAAAAATCTATACTTCATTTCTGGCCATGTGGCATGTTCAGATCTCCTTTGTAAATGGTGAGCTATGTTGTGTTAGTAAGTCAAGTAAGGGTTTGTTGTAGTTTTTTGTCATTAAATTAAGTAAAGAAGAAGCCTCAATTCTTTTTAAATAAGTAAATCTCCTTCAAATAATATTATACACTGTTCTTGTGATAAGAGGTTTCAAATTGCACTCCCTCGTTTTAATTTCATCACAATTGTAAACCTAAACATGATGTCGTTGAGAAGTGGGTCCCTTCAAGTTCCAATAATTATGGATTGAAAGCATAATATGAAAAATAGCGCTTATTTTATTTCAAATAATACTGTGATATGACATTTTTCATCGCAACGGGTCAATATGAGGTTAACTTAAAACATTGGAATTCCAATCTAATGATTCATTCGGCAAAAAAAAAATGAAAAAAAAATTCGATTGCAAAGAGGTCTGGCATTTATTTTATTTTTTTGAATTTCAAAAAGCATTTGAATAGTATTTGTCGTAGGTGGCTATAGTCATTATAGAAAATGATCGAACTGTTATATTCCGAGTTTCACTCAGCGCTGCTACCATCCAGAGCATAAAAATATATCTTGCTGAATTGTGTGACAACAAAAAATTGTTTCTCCAACGTGGACTGCAAATATATTCTATTTTGGTAGTTTAGATGTCTACATTTGCAGCACCACATTGGAGAAACAATTTTTCTATTTAATTTTAAGAAACAACAGAATATTTTTAAAATGACAAAGTGAGAAATCTGAACTTCAGCATCGAATGAAACTGGCATTGAAACTTTAAATATACTTGTTTTATCATTCACCAGTGTTTTGAATCGTTTTTTTTTTTCATTTCATATTCGACACCACCAAAGAAATACATTTTCGAAAGAACGATAGCAGAGTGCTTCAAAAATGTAATACCATGATACCATTCAGCGAAGATCATTTCGAATGACCAAGTAAAATTGGCAAAGAATTCAAAACATGAAATCAATTCACGAAATTCTAGTACATCTACTTTGAGATGGTGGCCAAAATGAAAACTAATTATTCAAAATATTTTGAAAATCCATCACAAACCCATAATAATTATCAGATGAATTGGATTTTGTGGCTTTTTGAATGACGTCTCTCCCAACTAGAACTCCAAACTTTTTATTGATTTTAGGCGAAATCCAAAGAATGATTGTATGTGAGTAAATGTTACCTAAGCAGTTTACTGTGAAAAATATTAAGCGATTGTGAAATTTCTTATGAAAGTTTTTTCATTAGACTTATAATCAAATTCGATTGGCTATACCGAAAGGAGCATAAAATTCTTATTCTAAATTATTTCAAATTATAAAATTACATAGAAACTACTCTTGAGATTGATAAAAAAAATTCAAAACTAGCTTTCCTAGTATTCTTTCGAATAAAGTAAGTGTATTATTCTAATGTTTATTTTTTTTTCTAAGTTTGTTGTTGAACAATTGATTGTGCAACGTGGATTCAATCAATTTGTCCTTTGTGATTAATGTATGCATTGTAGAGACCAGAGTCTTTGTTTCGGTAGCGCAATTTTGTGCATGTCATCCACAGTGATACAATTAAAATGGCGAATAAAATAAATGTGGCGAACATAAATGACGTAAGTACAGTCGTTTTCATACACGTTTCACTGGGCTCCTTCACACCTATTTATGAATAAAAATGAAGAAAATTGTTTCTTTTGGTTTCGATTTCAGTTATGATTCATGAGCAAATCAAATCAACACACAAAAGTGGAAAAACAGTGACATTTTCATTGTGCTCTCTCTCTACCACCACAATTTGCACATTAATGTGTTAAATATATAAATTAAAAATAATATTTACTTTGAACGGCTGAACTAAATTCATCACCTTCACCCTCTTGAAGTACTCGCAAGGATTGGAATAGGCTAATATTATCGGAAACGGTCTTTTCCTTTTTACCTAAGTGAAGAATCAGATGAGAATAAAAATAATGATGAACAATTTTGATGGAAAATAAATAAAATATGCAATAGATAAGTATTACTAAATTCGCCCCATATTTTACCTCTTTCAGCTACATCATTTGCATTTGTTTTATTTATATTTGAAACATCACGCTTGGTAACTGATTTGATGTTACGCCAATGACACGGTTGACTCTGTGCGAAAGAGAAGTGTAAAATAATAAATTATTTAATATAATTTTAAATAAATTATTTCTGATAAATCGATTATTAGAAAATACATTCATTGGAGTGAACATAGCGAACACTTACCGGACATCTGCCATGGCACATTCGAACATCACATTCAATGTACAGCGCTGGTGAACCAGTGAATCGAAATGTTTTCATATATGCGTACACCTGAGTTTCATAAACTCCAGTATCGGACCACGAGCCACGGAAGCGTGAAATCAATTTGTCATCAACGGGACAACTACAATTGTTCAAATGTATCACAAGGGAATTAGTTGAAAATAATAATAACAATAATAATGAAAGAAAAGAAGATTTTTTTTCTTCAAATTTTAATTACGTTTTTCATGGATCTTTTCTTTTATATTAAAGACACTCACCCATATTCGTCAATCAATTGGATACGTTTGGTGGCACCATTATGTGCATAACAATCGTTTACGACAATATCGAAACCATCGTATTTGCTTCGCATGTAAATCATCAAAGTCAATGGATCGCCAACGCGAACGGGTCCAGTTACGCGTGTTCCACCAATGCCATAACCATTACGAATTTCCATATAACATTCCGGGGGACTCAATGTAAAAACGACCGGGTTTCCTGTTGCCACTCTTCACATAAGAAAGGTCAATTTTATTATGCAATTTACAATGATATATCGTCCGAAGGTTTTTTTCGAAAACAAAAGCACTTACTCAACATCCAAAAATGGAAAGGTAACTGTTTTCCAGAAATCGTAGCCATATTCACAAGTCACCTTGAAATGTTCATCAAACTCCTCTTCAATTAATGGATTATATTGAACCGTAATTGTATTCCACATAAAATTCTGAATTAAATTTACAAAACAGGAACAAATTTCAAATTTAGTCGAATGATAAAATGCAATACCGTTTCTTATTCTAATTAAATCAAATAAAATGATCACCGTTGGATTTTCGCGTGATTTTTCACTAATTGCATTTTTTCCCAAAGTTCCACAACGATTTAATTGAATATAAAATTCATAGTATTCCCGACCTGAACCATTAATATACATACAATCTGGATCATATGCATAGCCTATTTTTCAAATAAAAAAAAAAAAAATATTACAAAATTGACGACACAAAAACTAGTCTTAAATACTTACCAGCTGAGTATAAAAGTCCGGTAAATGATCCGTTGAAACCGATGCGAATCTTCATATAATCATCCTGGCACTCGGCTTCAATATCTACATCAATGATAAAACAATCATCACTTTGCTTATCTTTTTTATATTTTATATAAAGTTATGTGAATTTATGGATATGTTGATATAGATATGTTGATATATCGTAGGTGCACTTACGTTGAACACGAGTATTGTTAAATCGATTCCGATGGTTGTAGTCACGATCCCATGATTCATGACGCCATCCATCAATATCACCATCAATATGATAGCCCGCGTTTATTCCCGTTGGTCGATTACGCAAAGATGTAACTGGAATGTATCCAGCCGTCTCCGATAGATAAACCACCTGTGGAATGATTAATTATTGCAGAATTTTATGACTATTTTTGTCACTATCAGTCCCATCAACGTTTTTTTGTAATAATTAGTTTTACTATGTTAAAACAAAAAAAAAAAACAGTTCAAATAACACCATATGCTCATACTCGAGCACAGAAATACGCGTAAACTTTTGCACAATTAGTAAATCTAAAACGCAGTAGAGCGAGAATTCAGTACAAATGCAAATGAAATGAAATACAAAAGAAAGAGAGTAGAAATTGGCCATCAAGAGCAAAACCCAAATATTGCAACATATTTGGCCTACTGTAGTTTACATTTGGTGTGCGTAACTGTTTCGTTTTCTTGGTTTTTTCTTATGTGCGATTGAAAGCATTGCGTGAATTGTGAATGTAAATTTTCGTAGTCGTTGACGTAGATTGTATTGTTTTTCTTTTTGTACGATTCACTTTTAAATATTATCACTCAATTTCCACCATACTAAACACATACAAAACAAAAAAATAAGCATTTAAAACCTGTAAAATAATCGATCAACAAAAAAAACATACAAAAGTTTACAACTAACTTTATAAAATGCGTGTAACAAATTGACAAGAAGAATCCGCACCAATTTTCTTCAGGTATAAGCACAAGCACAATAGTACATTTGTTGTGTGCACAACTATATATTGTTTTGTTATTTTCTGAAGGTCATTTCTGTGCATTTGTGTAAAATAGATCTGATCATTTGATGCGATTAGAACGTTTGATGGCACATAACATTGTTAATATCCATTCGCCACACACGATGAATTTCGGAATTGAAAACCAATGGATTAGGTTGGAGCGCGAGTTTGCCTGTTGCCAAAATAACTGTTAGTTATGTAATGAAATATTTTTAAAAATCTCACCTATTAACAGGATATCGTTTTGGTTCATTTTAATTTTCTGTTATAGCAAACAATTTGTCATTGTGTGATATCGGCGGGTGTCATTATTTGAGGTAACATAATTTGTACAGGAAATCTAACACCAGAATCGCACTGTAGATTATGTTCTCTGTTCTTATTCAAAGTTGTAGAAAAATTGGATGCAGGTTTCCTGTAATTAGTGTGACGTACACTTGTTCATATCACAGACTCATTTACGCGCTCGTAATTGCCACTGGTGTTTTTTTTTTTAAGTTAGCCCCGATACACTCAATGAATGAACAATAAATGAATTTTCAACAATTCAAGCAAAAGACATAGTGTAGTTAGTGAGGTCGAAGTGTTCGACTGATTGGAAAGATAAGTTTTGTTTTTTTATAACGGAATCTTTTTTTATGTTTTTATTGCTTGATGTTTAGCTTTGAAATCATTTTCGGACACCATTCCAAAACAGAATATTTATCTTTCAAAAGAAATATGACTTGATTACCCGATTGACCTTGTAAAGGGTACCTTAGGTAATCTATGTAACTCGGTAAATTTTCATACAAAAGTAACTTGGATTTCAACTTCTAAGTCTTCTGTTACATCAAGCTCTATTGCTATCTTTGCGGTGAATTTTCTATAAAGAATTGTTAACCAATTTCAGTATTAATTATTTATGTCCATAGTATATAAATAATCTTTAAAGGTTACGCGAGCACATTCATTCAAATATGAAACTGTGTTTTAGCGTGCTTGGCCATGTGCTTACTTCGATAAAAAAAAGCAACCAGCAGTTATTTTTGCGTATCTGAAACACCAGAATTGAGGTCTCAAACATCGTCATTCATGGGACATTTTATTGCGTCAAAAAACTCCAGTCAATTTACAAATTAAATGAGTATTTCCATCGACTCATCAATAATGTTGACAATGATGAGCATTTATACGGTACAAGTGGTGCAGCATAGTTCATTCATTAAAAATGAAAAAAACTGTTTTGGTTACCCACTCTCATACGTGTATGTCGGTCGTTTATAGTTTTCATCTTCTTATTAAAACATTATATACATTGCATAATCATAACAACGAGTAGAAACCAAACGACCCGTGCGGAATTTCATGATCTTTGTACCATGTTTCTTTTGTTTTTTTTTTTTTCAATAGCAAAAAGTGGCAGTAGTAATACAACCGACGTCAGACACATGGAATGACGATTTGCATATGTTTTGAGGCAAACCATCAACGGGATTTGAACATATGCACTTGCACTGCTACATCTTTTCTATTGATTTTTCGATTGTGTGTCTTGTAATGAACAGTATTTTTAGACTTTGTCGAAGACGAAATTTTTGCGTTTTTGATATACAAACAAGTGCCTCAAATAACATCTGACCAAAACTATAAACTACATGGACTATGCCTTACACATGACCGCACTGATTTATTTTGTTGGTGTTGTTGTTGTTGACGATCGAATTGGAATAAACGATAAACCACAAGTGAACTGAAACGATTTCATAATTGTTTGAAAAAAATCAAAACATCAGAGGAAAATTATGAAGAGAATTCCGGCCGTCAGTGTGGCAAAAATGGATATCTTTGTGCAGCGTACAGAAATCAGCATTACAAGATCCAACATGAAATAAAATAAAAATGGTTTTATTTTAGTCATGCACTAGTGATTTGACGTATTTTGTACATTTAATGCGGACGGGCGTTTCGTAGTGGTTTTCTTGGAGTTGCATATACCACCGCGTTGTCAGCACAGTTGAAACACATGTATGATGACACACCGTAAGTTTGACTATGATGTTTTGTTTTCTTCTTGTCGCTTATTATTGGCATGGTGCCAAAGACTAAGTCATTATTAGCATATCAATTCCCGATTGGCTTTAAAGAGACTTAAAACTTGAGTTTTTCAATCTTAATTTAAATTATTTGTTGCTTTTGAGATTAATGATTTATTGATACAATTAAATCGACTGAATCAAAGGAAAATTATTTTAAAAAAAAGTGAAAGTATGGCGAAAATGATTGAAAGATTGAAAAGCCACCATAATAAAACCAATCAATGTATATGAAATAAGAATTTTTCGTAAACTTTTCAATTTGATCACACCCCCTCACTTTCGATTCAATATTTATTTCTGTAAAATATATACTTCTGCAGATTGATAACAATGTCATTGTGCAAAATATTCTGTCGTTTTGTTAACAAAACATTTTTTTATCTTTTTTCCTTCTATTTTTCATCCTTTTATGTGAATTATTTTTCATTTAACTTTTTGTTTGCCTGTTACCTACCGACAGCACTGCTTCAGTTGAAACAACTTCCACAACGGTTTTTGGTTACACTCATACGAGTGAGATCGAATGAACAGCTACTCTCATGCTCATATCGGTAAAAGTAGCAAATGAAGTAGCGTGTTTGAATTTAGTTAATGGATGACACCGCAAACAACATAAACAACTCTCATTCATAATCTCTTCTTTTGGTAGTAAATTATTTCGTTGTTCTGCCTGATTTTTTCTCTCTGTTTTTTCTTTATTTTAATTTGAGCAATTTTTCAATGATCGCTGATGAATGTTTGAGTATTTTTTCTTCTTTACCGGCGGCAGAAATTCATTCAAACAATAACAATGCGGTATACACAAATATTATAAATCGTTTTGTATAGAGTGTATAGTTACAGCAAACAACGATTCGTTTCAATGCATGTGAGTTTTTAAACATCTCCATTCTCAGCTCAAGATGTGCATAAAAGAATTATGCGAAATCACTTAAAATGAAATTCGTTTAATGCCTAGAGAACGAATGTATCAGAATTAAGATGTTCATCCTAATATGATATGTTGATCTCAGAATTCATCAAAAATGGCTAAAAACAATTGTTAGAATACGATGAAATATTTTTTCAGTTTTTGAAAGTTATTTTCGAAATTAGGGATTCATTACCGCCTTAAACATATTCTGTATAGAAATATCAACACGCGATAACAGTGCGCTGTATTTTTTTATATATGGCGTTAAATGGATGACAGAGATCTGTCACATAAGTAGACTTCTTAAGCACCGTAGTAACAAGTGCACAGTTTCATTCATTATATCAATGATGTACTTCTAATTAGAAGAAGTAGATCAAAAAGTAATTTTGCTTCTTTTTTTGAGTCTACCAATTTTGACCGCGCGTTCTTTCGATCACTTTTAACTACCTCTCACATTTTTATATCATTTTGTTGGACATACTTTATCTATCCCACTGTCGTTAAAATATTTAAAATAAAAATTTACTCTAAATGAGATCAACGGCAGGAACCTGCCCATTGCACCCAAACAATGTGTGCAATAAGTTAACCATTTTAACATGTTAATCGTCTATAATTTTTAGAAGTCTTAGAAACATACCGGTTCCTTTTGACTGCCATCTTGAGAAAGTGCTTCTGTTGAATGATTTTGATTGGAGTCGGTGATTGTGATTGTTTTCTAAGGAAAAATAATAAAATGTTGATGGTTGTATGTATCCATACGTTCAAAACTAATTTACCTCGACATCAGCTGATTCCGGTTTCAGTCCCTTGCGTTTTAATATTGTTGATTGTGTAACAGCTACATATTGTCGTGTCGCTGGTGATGTTTCTAAACTTGAAATTCCATCACTGGACAAATCGTCGCCATTACTTACACTGCTGTCACTTGCATTACTGCTATTTTCACTATCGTTACCTGAAACGAAACCAATATAGGTTGCAGTAATCAATGGTGGCAGTAATACAATACTATAATTAAAATTATGTCCATAGGCCTTTCAAACTACTTACCTTCTGAGTTTCCACTACCAGTGCTAGTTCTAATATCAAAGCCGCTTGCGCTAGTTGAACTGCTTCCGATTGTTGAATTACTATTACTGCTCGTATGACCAATTATACTAAATTCTGTCACTAATAAATCTTCTTCTTGTGCGCAAACCAATGATGTCGATAAAATCTACGAAAAAATGGTGTGTGTATTTTTAATGAATCAACAAAATGCAACTTGAAGTGTAATCACAAAATCGAAAATTCTCTTTAATTCTACAGCACCAAATAAACACCATACTTACCAAAGACACGATTAAAAGACTTGGCAAAACGGTGGTGGCCATCATATTACTCCACGATATCCTGTCAAATAGATTGAAGCACAATTTGAATAGATTTGCCAAACGAGTTGAATAAATTAAATGAAACTTTTTTTCGTTGTTTTTTTTTATCTGTGAGCACAAATCAAAACACATATTACATACACTTGACTGTAAAACAAATTACGTAAGTATAACTGATTTGTGTATAACGTTGAATCAAACATATATATTTGAAATGTTGCAATTGAATTGGTTGGGAATCTTCACAAATTGAGTAAAGACTGTAAATTTATTTCTTTTTTTTCCAAAGATAAATATGTACAAGTCATCAAGCTAGTCATGAGGCGCCCAATGGAAAATAAGTACAAAATGTGATAGAATAACAATAGACCACTGCACTTCACTTCTAACTCAATCACTCACCGCACATATACTTAATTTTCTATTCATCAACTCTTCGTATGCCAGATTTAAGTTGGAAATTAACTGTTTAACATTAAGTGAAATAAAAAAAAAACTATACACACATGTCAAAACCTTGTAAAATCTCTTACTTGATGTTTTATTTTAATTTGAAGTATAAAAGAAAAACAATTGCGAGGAAAAAACGTTTAAAATAATTTGTGATTTTAATTAAATTTTTTCGGTCTGGTCCGAAGCACCTGGCAAAAACTGATCGCAATTGATGTTTGAATTTTATTTAATTAAATCGCAGCACCCAGAAAAGTTTTTTTTTTAACACTAAATCTAAGCGATTTTATGTCGGTACAATTCGATCAAAAAGAACCAACGGAATAGCAAGCGAAAGAACCAACCATCGACGCACCAACCATCCAAACTATATATCGGTTTTACAAAAAGGTCTACTTCTCACTTCTTGATATTTTGGAATTCGATTTGTATTTGTCTCACATCATAGTATTGTAACATCAGTAGTGGTTTATGTCAACTATACACAACGTTCATCTCACGCAACTAATGAGAAGCAAAGAAAATGACAGCAAAAAAAAAATATATAACAGAATATACCGAACGAAAGCAATTCACAAATTTGATGCAGTAATAAAAATAAATGCGCACGCAAATTTTTCTTTTTCTAACTTTGTCATCAATAGCGTAAAACCGTTCACAGGTATGATCTTACTTATTTATTCTCTTGTAGGTGCAAAAACATGAAAATTAGAACCGTTCATTTTGAATTTGTCACGTAAGATGAAGGTCATAGCAAAAAAAATTGGTTAGCCATGCTCAAGTGCCGCTTCTTTTTACCCATCATCGTCTTATTCTTTTTTGTGTCTAACAAATGTACGAATATAGTTCCGTTGGTATGATGAAAATTCTGCCGCAATGATATATAATCGTTTCAAATTTTAGAATTGGAGCACTATCAAATTAATTGAGCGACCATGTAACTATGAACATTTTACGTTTATATTTACATTTTTTTTTTCGTATAAAATTGAAACATGGAATTTAGAAAATACAGAATATTACCAAAAAAATAGTGTAAAAGAGTTGGCTATTGACAGTTGTTAATACATAATGCAAGTATGTACAAACAACGAGTTTGCTAGATTTCTAAAGATTATATTCGGTATTCTTTAAAAAAAATAACGTTGCACCCCAATGCGCATTGCATAATACTTATTGTTTTTCGAATAAATTAAATTATGTCATTGGAAGCATCCACATGGAATTGAAATCAAGTGATTTTAAGTACAGATTTCAACATCCTAACAGTCCACAACATGAAATCAAAATAAAAATAGTAACACCATTAATTTGTTATCTGAGCACCACGATCGCACAATGACCGAAATATGCAAAAAAAGAAACAATACTTAATAACAAAATCCAATATCGATGCAAGTATTTCTCACAAACGAATAACCAAAAAGTGCAATCATTCGTTATCTTTTGTTCGAATCAAAGCATCGTACATTTTTGGACTGAGATTTTACTAGAGATTATATAATTTTATTGCATTTACGTAGTTTTTGCGTTTGTTTGTTTTTAATCACACCAAATTTCTTCTTTGGTTGCGATGAATGGAGTGAGCAGAATACCGCAGAAGAGAAAGGCGGACGATGTGTAAATCATCATATTACCACAACAACATCAGAATCAAGCAACATTTTAATGTGGTCAGTCTCCCGACTACTTTATGCAAGCGCCAACACAGATTGATAAATTCATTCATTTGAATTTATTTCTGTGTGAAATAAAGTGTGTGTTTTTGGATTTCATTTTATCTTTGCACGCTTGAATGAAGTGCTCACTCTTATCAAACAGACGGTATTTATTCCGGACGGAGTGTAGCTCAATTCATGAAGACCGAAAGCGTTTGAATCAAAACTAATATATTTTACGTTGAATACGTTTTGAACGCGTTCATCATTCTACATGGAAAAGCCAAAACATCATCAATCATTTTCAAAAAAAAAAAAAAAACGTTCGCTTCATTCGATTGCATTGCATTGAAAATGAAGAGCACATTCGAATTTGTTCAATAAAAAAATACATTGGTTTTGAGCCAAATGCGTTTAATTTTTTATAAATTATAATAATCTTTATTCACCCACGTTTTATTTCTCTTTTCTTTTTTTTCTTTGGTACGAAAAGTGTATAAAAAACATAGGTACTATATTGGTATTGTTTATACTCATACATAGTAATTCAACATCTGATTAAACAAAAAATCGAAAAAGTTTAAAAAAGTTCAGCCGATAAAGATCTTTTAATTGAAAATTGTGCTCATTATCGAATTAGTGTAGGTTTTTCTTCTCAATAGTTCTTCATTTAGCGTATAACGTATTTTTCTCGTTTTTTTTTTTTTTCAAATCAAAATTCCAAAGCTTTTGAAATGTATAAAAGAATTCAAACAGATAAAACAACCGAAATTTAACGAGAGATTGATGCTGAATTATACATACGATACAGTTAGCGCTTAAAAACACTTTGGCAATTTATTGCGGCGTTTAATTCAAAATCATTAGTGATGATTTAAACGATGTAACATAATTATTATGTATCTCATAATAACAACTGACAGTAGAATCCAAATCAATTTCAATATATAATACTCATGATGTGAAAACATTTGCACAATAAGTCACTGTAACATTATGTTTGATTATGTTATTTTCAAACCAATTTCCCGAACAAAGGGACAATGACACTAAGTAAAATTGTTTGACGATAACGTAACATTCTAACAGTCTAACAGTCACATAGAATATGCGTAGCATGACCAATTCATCTTTTTTATAGGTCAGAGTTTCTTGCTTTTTTTGATTTCCCATTTTTCTCACTCAGTGTTTTCGAATAAGTTAGAAATGAAATTGGTCATATCGAAAAGTAATGATAATTTACATTGCGATGTTGTTATGTATTATGTGAAAATGATATCATTTCCCATGTCAAACCACGAAGCGCACATCTCAATGGCACATCTGAATATGATTACTCACTCCCTGCGTACACGAAATTAAAATGACTGCTTGCAAAGTAAACTATTTGACGGAGTTGCACCTCTTTTTTTAATAATGATTAACGTATTGTTCTTGATTAGTAGATTTAGAATGAGATCACATTCACGTAATGATATGCCCGTTTTTTTTTTTTTTTTTTTTGAGAACATTATTCAGATCTTCATTGCTTTACGCAACTTGGAACGTTTTCAATATGTTAAAAGAATATACCAACTAGTTGACACAATTTAAATCGTATTTGGGACATTTCCTGATCAACAATTTTATAGGAATTAAATTTATTTTGAATTTAGTATTCACCAAAAAGTAAACACGGCCCAATGAATATCGAAATAAATGCATGAAGAAAAAAGCTGTTCTTTATTTTTCATCGTTAATTAGTTTTGTTCTAGCTCAAATTCGTTGTGCGTTTTTTTTTTAGTTCCATGAAATTGCTCAGTGCCCGTACTTTTTTCGAATTGTCTGTGGATTTTTGCAGTTTTATGGTTGGCTTGAGTTTGATGTAAAAGATTTAAAACCGAACGATATTCACCAAAAACCCCAGTAGCAGTATGGCATACATAATAAATTTGATTATAATTTGTTTTTTTTTTTTTTTGATAAATGAAACCAAATTCCGTTCTCTCCGCAAACAGTTTATACGTATAAAGAAAACAGATTTCAGTCGGGAAATAAAATATCATAATTTACGTCTATATTTCGCTTCTGGTATTCCACGTATTTGCGATACAATTTGTGGCCCGGTTCTTCACTTGTTCTAACAGCCAAACGTAATTGAGATGATGGAATGTGATACAAAATAAAGAGATAAGTCTATACTAAATTGTTGTTTTCATTATTTTTTAATGAGAGACAAAATAAACACCAAACTTATGGAGTGAATTGTTCTTGGCCGCTGAGATAGATTTGTTTGAATTGACCATGGCAACCCCTGCTAGTTTGGATTTATTTTCAAGATTTTTTTTACAGTTATTATAAGTGTGTCAAGATGACGGGATGAGATAACAATTTATCGTATAACCAACAAGTGATACAAATGAGTTTAATTTAAATTTAGAAATAATGATCGTGTATTAGAATTGTGTCAGCATCTGACCAAACTGTTTGACGATACGTACATTTCTATCTAACATAAAAAATCTGGTTATTTTTTGTTCCGTATGAGTTTCAATACAACAACAAAATTTGGTCATGTTCCATATTTTCATAGTATTCATTGACGATTTTTTGAGAAATTGGTGCGTATAAAATTGGTTTCATCTTGTCAAAACATTATCACGATTTCGACATTTTGTACCGAAAGTCAATAGCATCTTCTTGATCTGAACATTTTCGGCAAAAGTCGTGAGATTTCAAGTTAAATCAAAGATAAGACAAATTGACGAAGCATTGGGGCTATCATTGTTTCTGCAAAAATGAGTTGTCTTATGGCTTTTTATGTATAGTGGTTACGTATTTAATCAATATGTACGTAATACTTTTCGCTTTTATGGCCGTATCTAACTCAAAAATATCTGTATTAATTCAATTTTTCTAAATTGAATATATCACGGTCAATATCTTTGACTCGAAGAAAAATTAAATGTATTATGATAGGTCTGTTTACGCCTTTAGCGCTTATATTGTAGTTCAAAGTCAATTGCAGTTTTGAGATGCCAGTGATTTAAAGTAAAAAAAATATATCTTAGTTCTTGTTCTCTCTTGTAGTTATGCGCTTAATTCTATAAAACATCAGTCAAGTCAATTTTTCGCTTTTGTTTTTTATTTACATATTTTATACGTCCGTTTTTTCCGTACGTTTTCTTTTTGTCGCGCCATTTTGTGTGTTCATTTAAACGAAAAAAAAAATATACACAATTCATTGTCTACCCCAATCTGATTAACGGTACACCGTCTAAATATTTGGAAATTTGACATCGATTAAAAGAAAATCAAACTGTCCATCATAGGTCGAATCAGGTCAAATTACGCTAAATGCGCAGAAATAAATAACACATTACGTTTTCTTTTGTCATATAATTCATACAACGCCTGTAAGAATAAGAGAAGCATTTTATATATTGAAAAATACCAATTTTTGGTCTTTTAAAATTGATAATAATAAGCTGATTACAAATCCGAATGAATGAGTTCTTACGTATGAAACATGGAATTTAATGAATCGTTGTGTAAATATTAGTGCGTATTTAGTTGAAAATTGATTAATAATTGTTCTGATTCCCGCTATAGCATGATGTGATGTGCTGTTTATTTATTATTTTTTTTTTTTTGAATGAACCAACCATTCCCGGCAATATGACGATGAACGAAAATAACGTGAGAGTGAAGCGAAAAAAGAACTTCAACAAATGAAATAAAAATAATTAGAATTTCAATACAACAACAATATAAAACCGAACTCAACAAAATATGTGAAAAGCCGGGTTTGCTTTGTTGGTTTCGTTTATGGCTTATGTTTGCTTTTGGCTGCCCTTTTTCCATTAACTTTCCCATTTTAAACGCACATTTTGTTTTAAGATAAAATCATTTGTCGATTGAACTAATCGTTTAAGTGATTTTTCGGTCATTTGCCTGAGAAAATATTCTGCGGTAGTTGGTTGAGTTGAAATCGAAATCAATATAAGTTATGTAATGCCTTTTATAAAATATCGATATAGGCAAATACTTTAGTAATTTAGCTTTTTTATTCGAACAAAGACTAACGATTATAAAATCTTCAAGAGAAAGAGAGAGAGAGAACGAATGAGTATGAGTAAATATTAATCCATAACCATATATTATTTTATAGCCATTTTATTTTGCAATTTTTGGTTTTTTTAAGTAAAAAGTTTTCGTTCAATTTACTAATTAAAACGAGATTAATCGAAAACGGACAGGTTTAAACTGGAAAATGGAAGTATCTATTAAGTATACTTAACTTATAAGCATAGCTGGGCAGACTGAAAAATTCAGGGGGGAGTAATTTTCTCAAAAACTCCTAGCAAAATAGGAAAGTTTCATCTATGATCCAAAAACCCAAGCAAAATGAGAAAAATTCTATCCAAAATCATGAATTTTGTAAAGGGGTAACGCAAAAATTTGTTGATTTTGTAAAGGGGTAACGCTAAAATTTGATGCCTCAGGAGGGGGTAATCACCCCCCTCCCCCCTGTCTGCCCAGCTATGCTTATAAGTAAAAGATACCCATAGGTGGGAACGCCAAAGATTTTAGAAAGAGGGTGGAAAAAACTCGGAGCACCCGCCGTACATAAATTGAATACTGAATTTTTCGGGAAAACGTTCGTTGGGGAAAAAGTATTTTTTAATTATATCTATTGAATATATCGAGAAGAGAGTATGTTACTCAGCGCTTGTAGCTGAGTAATGATAAACGACCAACGGTTGACAAAATTTTGGTCGGTTCAAATTAAAAAAAAAAAAGAATGCGATTTTTGCGACACTTTATCTATCAAAAAGAGTCTAACATCATTATAGTGATCATCGTAATTTCTATACCTGGTTTTTCAATAGTTTCACCATTTTTTTTAATTGGCATACGTAAATGTTTAAATGTTTTTCTCCTACATCTATATCATATTGCAATATTCTTTCGATATATTTCATTTTTCTCACCGATCACAATGTAACATTCAAGAAAAAAGATAAAAAATGAGACACTTACAAAATATACTAGCCAAACAAATGTAGCCATAAAATTTGATAAATAAATTCACACCGTTCGGTCACATAAAAAATATGATCGCGCTCAATGAGCATGAAAGGCGATATAAGAAAAAAAGATACCATATTTTTTCTTCTTCAAAATAACAGGGCTATGTCATATGAATGAAGTGTCGTACAGTGAATTAAATTTCACAGATGTACATAACGATTACTATTTTGTTATATTTGTCACATATTAGTAAAGGTATCAAATGAAGACAATACTCAAAATTATACCATTACTTTCATTTCACTATAATGATGAATGGTGAATTCGCCCATGTTTGCGGATCCAAAAGAAAGAGGCAAAAAGCATGTGAGAAGAAAATTACGCGCATAGTATACAAAAAAATTGACAACATAATAATCAAGGTGTTTGAGCCTCAAATTGAAAATTATTTTACATATACCAACCATGTCATGAGAGCAAACATGCTGTGCTGAAGCAAAACAATCCATTCAGAAGATACACATCGTGCACAGTTGTTCTAAATAAACAACAAGTAGAAGAAGAAAAAAACAAATCGGAACCACAACTGCATAACCAGCAGTACGTTAAAACGCCGATATTTCAATTTTATTTTATGTGTTCTGTATGAAAGAATGTACAATTGTACATAATGTGATGTATGGAGCATAACTGGAAGAGATGGAAGAGATTTTAGATTCAAACAAAGCCATCGAAACCAATACGACATTTTTCAAGACCGGCCGATCATCAAACTCAAGTAAGGTATTCATCCATCAAAGCATGAATGTCCAAGAGTTTGGATTGATGTGTGGACTATCAAACTGTAAACTTAGTTGAATTTTGAAGTAAAAAAAATACACAATTCTCTACGCACGCAAAGTTCCAAAGTTTTAAATATGCCGATTTAATTCATGTACAATTTGAGATCTTAATCGCAGACATTCAGTTACACAGTTGTGATACACTGATATTTAGATGATATGCATGTCAGAATGTTCTATTTGATACGATTCGTTTCGGTGAAAATCGATTCAATCTCAATTAATTACATAAACTTTTGTTAGTGTGAAGAAGTCACTGTTGTCAATATCTTCCCCATGACCGCTTCATGTATTAATGCTTGACTTTTTCCCCGGAAAATCAGAAACTTTATATCGAAAATTTAATAAATTGATCTCATTATATTTTATAGTATGACATTTATATTTGTTGTACACATTTAACTCAACGTTTTTCTCATTTGTCTTTCGTATCGAAAAGAGTTCGTATATAAAACATGAAAATATTGTGACATATATTAGAAAGAATGGCGAACCATTTATTTCAATATTTAGTTGAACTATTTATGCTCTTTGAAGAGCAATTGAAAAGAGATTTTTGATCGTTATGGTGACGGCGTGTGCGATATTTAAAAGTATCAACCGTTATTGTGTCATTTCATTCTTGTTTCCTATTGGGAAAATAGGTTGCTTTATGTGATATTTAGATAGTCAACTAATCAACATTTGCTCTGAAAATGAAAAAAAAAAAAAACAGAATAATTTTTTGTCATGCGTAATATTTGAATTCATACAATTTTATTTCTCTCTTTTTCTGTTATTTTTCAGTGTAACTGAGTTTTTCACATGTCGCAGACGGAAAAATCAACTAATTAAAATAAAAGAAAATTTACCGAATGACATAATTTCATTTTTTTGTGTAAATTTTAAAGTTTGTTTTATTTACTTTCAGACCTTGAATCCGTGAGAATAAATCATCAGAGGAACATCGAATTTTCGGTGAAAAGAACAATTTTTTCCCCTTATGTCAAATAACCCCTTTGAATATTCAATTGTGTGTGTGTTCAATGAAAGCTATGAAATTCTTCCAACGGGAATAGAACATAAGATAAGAAATAAGAACATAAAACAACATTCAATAATGAAATTGTTTTAATTATACTTGTTTGAGAAAAAAAATGTTACATGTCAATTTCCGATAATGCAATCAATAGATTTGGCGTATATTTTGGTTTACATTTTAATCGCATTGACGTTGAACATTTGACATCAACACAAAACATTATACGAATATGCACTGGCCCATTTACATAGCCGATTACTAACATACTTGCAAGATGGGTAATTTTTCCTTTGAAAATTCAAACAATTGACAATTTGTACATCCAATTATCATCTTCAATAGACATAAAGTTGGAATAGACATAAAGTTATTCGTTTTGGTTGTATTCATTGGATTTATTGTATTTGAGAACTTTTTGGTGGTTTTGGTAATTTTAAACGAATAACCGATTCTATAGTTTCATTCGGTTTTATCTCTCAAGCATAAAACTGATCATTTGATCACGGCTTCACAATTTCAATGTTACATAAACAAAAGTTTAACATTACCGTTATATCAAGTCTGATGGCCTATTAATATGTTTTTAATCATTTAGGTTTTTTTCCCGTTTCTATCTCTCTTCTGTTTAGAGCTATTGCGACTTCATCGGTTCTCCTGTTTTGAACTTCATTAGAACATATAAGTTACGTATATTAAATCATTTGTTCAATTTACTTCTAGTTTTTTTTTTCTCTCTCTTTTCCGCATTTTCTCTCCCAATATATACCAGAGACTCAAGCTTAATATTGTTTCTTAAGTTCTTTAAAGTTTTCTCATATATGCTCCTTATTTTTCAATATGTTATATGTACTACGACGTTTATACGTTTTAAATTTTACAGTTTTATGGCATTATACAATTTATTTTGGGTTCATTTTTTTTGTTTTTCATCTCTTCGGATTTTCTTAACCGCATCACATACAAAGACTCAGATGCGTACTTGATTTATTGTTGAAGCGTACGTTTGCATGACAATGCTTGTATGCTTATTTTATTGCCTCGCTAAATAACAGTGTGTGCAAGTAATTTCATTCTAGCTAATTAAGACAAGTTCAAAATTTTAAATTCTTATGATAAAAAGAAAAGAAATCAAAATATCAAACCGCTGACAGAAGACGTCTCTCAATATATGCGTTTCATTTTATTCATTAATGAATTCAGTCAATAGAATAGTAGATGTTTGTTGCTCTTATATTGTGGCTTATGTAGTTGCATTTGCGGTTTTATGCTTTCTCAAGTCAAGAATCTGACGATAGTAATCTAATAGAATTTATTAGCTGTACAAACAGTTTAATTTGTATATTTTATGAGTTCATTACGGGATCAAAGGGAATGCATTTATGGCGCTTCAGTGTACAGAGCCATCCGAAATTGTTGTTTATGACGGATTGGACCGTCGTAGAAGGGCCCAATTTAAATTTTCGAAATATAGTCATTCTGTTGTTGTTGTAAAAACTTTTTTTTATTTATGGGGAGGTTTATGTTGAATTCCTAATATTTTCATCAATTTCAAATCAATCGCATTTGAGTGTGAATTGTTTGAATTAGAAAGAAAATGTGAAAAATAAAGCCATCCATTTGATTTATTACACCAACATGTCCGCCACCATTTAGAACAATGTTTTTATTTCTCTGTTGTATTCGCTTCTTCTTCGGTTCGGCCGTTTTACAATTACAATTTTTCATTTCGTTGAAAGCCTTAGCAAATTCTTATAAATAAGTATCGTGATTCATATGTGTTTTGTAAGCGTGAGAAGATACAGCCACCGTATTTTTCAGTACATTTAATTTGATAAGGAGCTAAAGCAAACGTGCTACAGATTAGAATTTGATCTTCAAATTCAAATTGTGTTGGTTGATCATCAATATTTCATGAGCCTACGTGTGTCTCAACTTTCTTGCTCTCTTGACATTCGTTACTCGCGAATGTACCTTTGAGTATATGGCGCAAAAAACGGAAAATGAAATAAAACCCGTATATAAAAAGAGCATACAAAGTGCATCAATTTTGCCGTGCTTTTTACAATTTAATAACGTCAGTTTAAACAATTCTCTTCTTTCATATTTTCGTCATGCTTGTTTTTTTTTTTTGCTTGGACGATCTTATGCAAGCTCATCATTTGATTTGTGTGTGAATATTAAAAATTTCATGTGTTTTTTTTTATTCTGTTTAAATCTATTCTACCCATGATAAACTTAATCTATGTCTACAATAATGTGTTGAAATTAATGATTATGAATAATTTTTATTTGTACCATGACTATATGGTTCTTTGTTTTGTCGTTTATCAATTTTCAGAATTATCAATGCTAAATACAAATTGCATGTAGCTACACCAAGTTAGACTAATTTTATCTTGATAAATTGTTTATTACGTTTTTTTTAATTACACATTGAAAAGATCATTGAATTCGGATTTGTGTTTGCATGGTGATTTTTGTCATTTCTTCAATTTTTGCTCGATCTATTCGCATCAATCGAATCAAATTGATTTTCTTAGAATAAAAACGCTTCCGATAAATGACGTCAAAATCACTTTTGAGTACATTCACTTTCGATACGAATCGTGGAGTAAAAATAAATAAATTAAAAAAAAGAACAAATATTCCAGAACAGCGAACAAAAAAACCTATGGCAATAAAGCTAATGTTTGATTTGTAAACGCTAATTTGTTAACCGTCTCAGATTTTGTCAGACAACATTTAAATATTTGCCACAATGGGAAACAGCAGCCGATCAAATGAACGATCGATACAATCATTACGATTTGATAGTTTCTTTTATTTTCAAATTTACAATTAAAACAATAGCGACGCATCTCTCTCTCTCTCAGTTCGCTGATGATGTACTTCTCTTTTGTTTGGCAATTTTCCATTTCAAAATAAGAAGCGACATCGTATTGCCTCACACTGTTGAGTATCACCAATTTCAATGATTCAGCGATTTCGCATAGAAATTAAATACATTGATAAATTCTTTTTGCTGTCGGACGATTTTGTCATTCAATTTCTTCTCTCAACTTTAGCAATGTAAAAACTAATTATCAAAAATGCGAATGAATTCGAATCAATTTGATTCGCATTTGAAATATCAAGTGTGAACTGTTCGATTTGCATGAAGTTCAACTGGGCAGTTCAACTGGGCAATATTCGATTTGCTAGTTCGTATCTGAGAACATGTACTCATTATATTTAAAGATAATCCATCGAAAATTGGTTGAATTTAAAACAAAAACGAACAGATATTTTGTTTCTTTTAACTTGAATATAAATTGATAAAATTCATTTGTATGAATTAAGGATGTCGATGGCTACTCGTTTAAAAAAATTCTATACGGCTTAAATGACAATTTACACAGAGCGTGCTCAGTTATGATATGGAGAGTATTAAATAAACATTTGGTCATCGGCTGATACAGAATCATTCATTTTTCTCTTCTATCTCATTATAAGAAAATGAAAATATGAAAAAAATGTACTCACATTTTTGAAAATGTTTATAATCTGACTATGACAAAGTTGATTTTCTTCTTTTGGTTGAGTTGATGTATTCCGCAAATATTTATAAATAAATAGTTGTCTATTTCCTTTGTCTATTGGTCAAACGTTTGTTGGTTTTCAACTCCTTTGTAGCCGCAACATTCGTTCAAAAATCACACACAAAAGCAAAATTTTCAAGAACAATTCAAACGTCAATCAGTGAATATCGAAAATTACTGGTTACTTTTGTTGTATTTTTTTTTTTTTTTTTTGCTTATTCAGTTACTTTCTTTTGCTTTCTTCAGCTTGTATAATGTTATGTATACACTTAGAAATGTTCTTAGATAAAAACATAATGTATATACGCGCATTCACGTTACGAAAAATCAATTTTAATACAATTATCAAATTATTCGAATTGAATTACGATGAACGAACACCTCTAACCAGAGTTACTTTTGCTTGAAATATAAATTTCACACCGAATGTTCTTTACGTTTTTTTAATTATATAAGTAATTTGTCAGCATTGATGCCGTTCTGTTTCTGCACGATGAAATACTAACGTGTTACCGGTAAATCGTTGCACTGGGTTCTGAAATGTACAATATAAAAAGAATACAGTTTTCAGTTTCTGTTTCACTATTTGCGTAAACATCAACATTGTTGAATTGTTTCTCTTCCGGCAACAAAAAAAAGAAATTGCTACTTGTTGTTTTCGGTGATTAAAATGGCTGTGCACATTATGTGTACTTGTGTGAAAAAAGTGCAGTTATAGAACAAATGAATGAAAATTATAACGCACACAGAATCATTATTGTAAATTTGAGTCACATATGTTTGTTTGCGATTTTGAATATTATCTGCACCATCGCACCGTTTTACATTAAATGAATAAATCAGAAAGCAAACTCAACAGTTATGCAAATTATTTTTAATATGTTGTTTTTTTTTTTTTCATTGATCATTTCAGTTATTGATTCTAGTTAATATCGGATATTTGTCATAGAGTCATCATTTACTCTGTTAAAATAGTTTTCGCTTGCATTATGCCACGCAATCCATACGCACATATTTCATTTGCAGAATAAGTTACACCAAAACATGTATGAATTTATCCCAACAAATCATTCATAAAACGGTTATTGTTAAAAGTGAAAAGTTCTTGATATGAAAATAAAGAATAAAAAACTAAAGAGGAAGAAAAATATATTTCTGCTAAAATTTCTTTCAATATACTCTGGTCGTCATTAGTTTTTTTTTTATTTCAGCATTGTTTAGTATTTTTCATACTTTACTATTCGAGAGCGATTCTTAAAACAAAAGAAAATATCATACACATCTAATAAAATTTGCATATTTTATACATTATAGTGTGCACAATGCACAAAATATTGCTTTACATTTATGTTATCCCGTAATTTTTACTCTAGTTGATAATCTGATTCCATAAACGACAACTTTTTCCGCAATCTATGCATTTCCGCTATTTTATTTCGTGATTCACCGACATGCGTGCGCTTGAAAGATCGCACTTGTCTCAATTGTGATCACGATTGCTTGTTTGCTTTCTTTCTTTATATTATTATATTCTTAATGCAGCTCTTTAGCGCCGGCTTCAATTCTCATAGAATGTTAGTAATTTAAGTTATTTTCGTGATTTTATTATATCATCCTCGAGTAAATTTAACATGAATCTACCAGTCATATTTAATATGTCATTTGTGCATCTCTGAACGAATATTTTTAATAAAAGAATACAATTATAATATTGCGCATACCGGCACTCAATTTCAAAATGGTTTTTCAATGACAATGCATGTTTTGCCATTTAACAAATATTTATAAAAAAAAGCGAATAATTTTAAAAATGTACATCCGTCGAATCTATAAGAATCTGATATGACTATGCTTACAAATCGAATGAATTTTGCACAAAATATTTTATAGTATGCGAACAATTAAAGGAGTCAAACGCTTTATTTGATCCTGCCAAAATTTAAACAAAAAACTCAAATAAAATATTTAATCACTCACATTTTTACATTGAGGAAATCCTATGTTAGAAATATCTAAACCGAATTTGCTGTCGAATGGAAATGTATAATCGATGTAACCGTTAATAGATGAATTTTGAGGAAAATGTAAATTTTCCCAACTTCAAAAATGAACAATTTTTTTTTTCCGATAAATTTCTCACATACACGGTGTATAATCGTAATTTGTAACGGAAACGAAACTACTTGAAAAGTCGATTTTTAATGAAAAACGTAAAGAATTCGTGCGATTGCGCTGATGAGCACAGTTGAACTGAATGTAATAGTCAGTTGAACGAAAAGTCACACTCTCGATTAGTGGTATACGCGACTGTGAAGCTATGCTTTAGGTGTCGGTTGAGCTGTCGGTATGTGGATTTGTTGATTTGACGATGACGACAATGGTAACAATAAGACATAATGCTAGGTAGCAGCCACACGCTGGATATATGTTCTGCGATCGCGAGTGTCTGCTGAAAAAAAAAGCTAACACATAGGTTGAGTGTCGGTTTCGCGCATACGGTACGGGGGAAATGAAAAAGCATCGAAAACGGAAAACGTTTAAGAAATGATGGTGAAGAAGATGAAGAAAATGTTGGTGCGTAAATTGCTTAGCGCAAAGTACTGGCAAAACAAGCGACTGAAACGCGTACGGCACACTTGTTGCAACAATTGTCTGACCTGAGCGATTCTATCGTCGATGGAAGCGATTAAGTAATAGTATGTAATATGTAGATCATGGTTGGTGCTTGTGAAATATATTCGTACACACAGATTTGCATATACATATAGATTTGATTGATAACTTATTTTGGAAACTCTGGAATTTCTTTATATTTAATTGTAAAATGGACAATGATTTCAAAAAACATTGTAAAGCTGCTTAAAGAATTATGTGACGATTGAAACGGTCAATTGATAACTTCATTGGAAAGTTGCTTAAAGTGCATCCGACAATTGTTAAATCACATTCGATCAATTTAACTTTGGCCACTATCAAATATATTGGATGGACTAAAGTGATTAAAATGTCTCCAATTATTCAAATTCTTATAATGAGTTTCCCACCATAATATGCGCTCCTCAAAATTATATTAGCTAATAACATTTCCAAACTAGACTTTTAATAATAAAAATGGTCCATTAAATCCAGTAGAGATACAAAATTGGTTTTGAGAAAACGTCCATTTTGATATTATAAGCGATCAATTAAGTAATGTGAACAATGTACAATGCACGTAAGTGCATTCGTTGTGGTTCAACAGAAGCAGTCAAATTCTCTATATAAAGCGTGGAAAATGGATTTTTTTTTCTCATCACAACTGTTCTGTTAATTTAGAGGAACCTTCTCAATTTGGAGTGAACCGATGTCAGTCATTTTCTGCCGCAATAACGATTTAGATTAAAGCACGTTACACACCCATTCATTGGTCAAATAATTCGAATTGTCTGAAAAATGAATACATATATTAATATATAATAATAATAAAAATGATTGTACCATATTAATCTAAACTTTTTTTTTGAAATACTTGAGGTGATGCATCGGTTTTTCTTCATGAAATGTTTAAACTTTCATTACAGCATTCCGTTATATTACCGATCACGTTTATTTCGTACATTTCGTAAATTGTTACGGTTTTCGCTTCTGTACTTAAAATATCATTTGCTTGCTTTGCAAACGATGTGTTGCATTTAGATCATCAAATGCATTTAGATCATAATGTGTGAGAACAAACGAAAGGTAGGAGAATGCATGGGGAATGCTATTGTCTGTGCCTTTCTATTTTTTCTTATACTCACAACGAATCGAGGAAAGTGAAGAGAAAAAGCAACTACATTGATTTGATTTTGATGATGTTCAACTAAAATAAAATTCTAAAAGAAAGTTAAATCGAATAAAAACCCAAATATTGCTGTCTATATGGGAGCGAAAGTTTGTCGATTTTTTATGTTATTTAATCAAAATCGAAATACTAAAAAGAACATTTTTTTTGCGGAAAACACCTCAATGGTATACCAAATGTCGAGATGCAATTTTTTATAGATCTACAACAAAGGTATTGATGCCACTTGTTGTTCATGGTAAAAATCGAGATTTTCAAGAATGAGAATAAAACTGGGATAGAACATCGGTCAACGTTTCAACAAGAACGAAAATGCAATTGAAAATTCATTTTCTTTGTAATTTCAACATCTTGTTCGATTCGAGTGAGTTGCTTAAGAATGCTTTTGTTGATCTAAAATACAATATTGTTTCAATTCAATTATTATTGTAATAAATGGAAACGCATTGGAAAAACGGCAATCGATGGCTTTGGAATTGGAATTACCATTCTGAATTAAAGAAGAAAAACGTTGCTGAATGAAAAATGAGCGCTAAACAAAAAAAAAACTACATGATCGATGAAATGAAAAATATATCAGCTAAGTTCATAGAACCTCAATATTCTTCGGAAGTCAGCTTCGAGTGGTTTCGCGGATCGTTTGTTTTTCTCTTTCACCAACTATGTTGACAGATGTTTATTTGCTATTTTCCATTCATAAGTTGAAAGATTCGTTTTTATCTTTTATTTTTCTTTCGTTAACGTCGTTGGTGTGTGAAATTCGCTCGACCTCTTGCTCTTTTATTTTTACACACTTCCCGATTTTCGAGCATCATAACGTGTAGCATTCAACGAAACGCGTGCATAACAACAACAGCAATAACAAAAACAACAACAGTAAACCAACAAAAGGGAGAAACAATCCAGAAAGATAAAAGAATAATGTGAACATAACTGCTCACACAACTCACGAAGTGCAAAACGGTATTTAACCGTGACAATGGATTTATTAACGATATGGATTTGGGCAACGTTAGAAAAAGGTGAACGTGTGACGACGACGATACAGAGTTCTGACGAGAAAAAAAAAATTGTGTGACGACGATACACATTTTTTGATCGAGAAAATAACCCCATAAAGTTGTTGTTTTTTTTATCTTTCTCTGCTGTTTTTGTGAATTCTGTGCGTGCAATTTTCTATTTCATTAGGTTTTTGTAGCTATTGTATAAAATAACCGTTTAAACAATACGTTAACCAACCAAGTGCAAGGCTTTTTCGACACATTCTATTTTTTTTTTTTTTTTCAAAAACACCGTAAATTTAATTATTACATTGTTCCAAGGCATCCAATATATATTGGTACAGGCTACCTTACAGTTTAAAATACTCAAATGCTTAATTTAATGAGAGTTTTACGCCATTTAACGTTTTATTGAAATTGAACTGATCGATTTCAATTTCTTTTCTTGTTTCAACTTTATTTTGACACCTTTTTCATTCAACTTGTAAATAAGAAGAAAACAGTGTAAAAGAATATTTATGGTCATTACAACTAAATCGAATTTGAAATCCAATCATAATTTTGGACACTTTTATACAAGTTTTAATTGAATAACTAACTTTATTCACACTTTAAATTCACAAATCAAAAAATTGTTGCAAAATATTCATTTCGAGTTTGTTCAAGCCATTTCCCGAATCAACCTATAGATTTATTGTATAGATAGTAAAAATAAATAAAATTTTATTAGGCGTGTTAAGTTCAATGTCGGCTGCTGTTACAAAATTTCCAATGAACAATGTACGCCTTCGCATTTCAACTTCGAGCACAAAAAACACACGCGGAGAGATGGTCATTTATTCGCTTTATACATATAATCTTGATCGTCTGTTGATGCCAAAATGAAGAATTCATAACATTAAAAACACATCGATTTCTCTTTAAAATATCTGTAGTATTTGTAGATTTTAATTTTCTATATTATGAGTTGCACTTTCATAACAGAATTAAAACTATGTTGTTGTTTTTTTCAAATTCTAAAGTACAAAATTAAATTTACCGTATGTATAACGATTGTCTTTTTAAATGGACATTCACTGAAGCCAGTAGCAGTGAAGGTCGCGTTCAATTAATGAAAATAATAAATAAAATAACAAAAGTCAAGAACTCAAATATTTAATTTTTCATGAACCAAGACATATTCTGAAGTTCAAGATTTAAAGGATGGAGATAATAGCGAAGAAGGATAATACGTTCTTCAATTAAACATTCAGTTGACTTAACTGGACCAGTGGTTTAAAAAAAAACATACTTAAATCATTTTTTAAAAGACGAATGTGAAGTGTGTATAGCAAAATTGTTTTTTTTTTTTCATATTTTCCCAACAAAACAATTCAATTTAATTATATTATTGACGAGACTAATTCTACAACAGCATTTAGATAAGAGACTTCAAACAGCCTCACTAAACGAAATTCTAATTATGTATTAGTTAAATAATAAGACCTTTTGTAAATAGTTTTTTGGTTAAAATAAACACTAAACGAAAAAAAAGGATGTGAAGTGAATTTATTTTCGCCATATTTAATATTTCTCTCATTCGATTTTAATCAAAATCATAAAATAGGATTGTTTTGCAACATTGTTGAATTGATTTATTTGTTCATATAAATAAACTGAATAACAGTCATCTTGAAAGAAAACCTTTCAAAGAAATAAAAAGAGACATGCCCACTTGTTCAATTTTAAATACAGATGTCGTTATTGTTCATGTCTTCGGCCATCTTCCTTCGATTTGATTTACCATGTGTTTCTGAATATGTCAAAAACCCAATGTATCGTACTGAGTACTGACATCTATTTGCTTCATCCTTTCAAAAATAAGACCTCGTGTGTGTTGTTCTTTTGGTCGCCACACTGTCTTATATTTTTTGGATTTTTTTTAGTTTCAAGTGAATAGTAAATAATCCAAAATGAGTTTATACAATTTTAAAAAGTTGATGGTGGTTCCGCCGGCAAAGGTTTGTTTTTTTCTTAAATTATTTAATAAATGACAAAAGTTTTGATTTCGAATGGAAAAACTTAACCTATAAGTCCATGGAATAAAAAACACATGCCTTAAAATGAAGTGTAAAAATGTATTGAAAACAAGCATATTTTTAACCAGAATGAAATTTTTATTTTATTTTCAAGGACTTCATCGATATTATATTATCGAAAACACAACGAAAAACACCAACTGTTGTTCACAAAGGATACAAGATATCACGAATTCGGTCGTTTTACATGCGAAAAGTGAAGTTTACACAGCAAAATTTTCATGATCGTCTCACCCAAATCATTCAAGATTTTCCAAAATTGGATGATGTACATCCATTTTATGCGGATTTGATGAATGTTTTGTACGATAAAGATCATTATAAATTGGCGCTGGGTCAACTTAACACCGCTCGACACTTGATTGATACGTAAGTTTAATAAAATTGATTTTGTCTATAAATTGAAATGAACTAATTATTATAATTTATTATCGTAGTGTTGCCAAGGACTATGTTCGTTTATTAAAATATGGTGATTCATTGTATCGTTGTAAACAATTGAAAAAGGCAGCATTGGGTCGTATGGCAACGATAATGAAGCGTCAAGCTCCCAATTTGGCATATTTGGAGCAAGTGCGACAGCATTTAGCTCGTTTACCATCAATTGATCCATATACACGTACGATTATTGTTTGTGGTTTTCCAAATGTTGGAAAATCAAGTTTCCTCAATAAAATCACCAGAGCCGAAGTTGAAGTACAGCCGTATGCTTTCACAACAAAAAGTTTAGTTGTTGGACACACTGATTACAAATATTTGCGTTGGCAAGTGATTGATACACCTGGAATTTTGGATCATCCATTGGAAGAGCGTAATACTATTGAAATGCAGGCTATTACTGCATTGGCACATTTACGTGCATGTGTTCTTTATGTAATGGATATTTCCGAACAATGTGGTCATACACTTGACGAACAAGTGAAATTGTTCGAATCAATCAAACCATTGTTCACCAACAAACCATTGATTACTGTAATCAATAAAATTGATGTAATGGATTTGAATGATTTATCGGCCGATCGTAAAGCTGCACTAGCACGAATCGAAAGTGATGAAAATATACCAATCATGCAAATGTCAACAATGACCGAATTGGGTGTGAACGAAGTTAAAGTTGAAGCATGCGAACGTTTGCTTAGCTATCGTGTTGCTCAAAAAAGTCGAACAAAGAAGGTTGAGGGTATTTTGAATAGACTACACGTAGCCGAACCGCAAAAAAGAGATAATATTGAACGGCCACCATGCATACCAGACAGCGTTTTGAAGAAAAAACACAAAACAATCGACGAAAAATCAAAACGCAAATTCGAAAAAGATTTGGAAATGGAATTGGGCGATGATTATACTCTCGATTTGAAAAAGAACTACACAACAATTCCAGAAGATGAACGCTTTGATGCTATTCCCGAATTTTTCGAAGGCAAAAATATTGCGGATTATATCGATTTGGACATATTTGAAAAACTTGAAGAATTGGAACGTGAAGAAGGTTTGCGCGAAGAAAATGGTTTATATAATCCACCAGATATGACATTGGATCAAACAATGAAAGAAATTCGTGAAATGGCCAAACAAATTCGTACCAAACGATTTACGCTGCGTGATGAACGACGTTTATCGAGCAATAAAAACAGTTCAGCAATTCCAAGACATAAAATGCCGAAAATTAAAGATCGAAATGTTGACCAACTTAAAAACACAATGGAGAAGCTCGGTGTTGACATGTCGGGAACAGAAAATGCCAACTTCACAAAGAAGATCATTGATACAAAACGAACACTCGTACCATTGTCAAATAAAAAGACACCGAAATTGGATAAAGAATCATCAGCAGTTGTTCGATCTACAGGTCAACCACTTAAGCGGGCCGCTGCACGTCATGAACTTGGCGTTAAGGATGTTATTGTAAGTTTTTTCTTTGTTTTTTCCATTCGATTTAATTCTGATCGAATTTTCTTCAAATATTAATTCTATAGATGAAACGTAAATTGAATACTATGGCAAAGAGAGACATTGCCAGAAAGGTAACACGAATGTGTCTCAAAGGTGAAGCCGATCGATTCATTGGTACAAAAATGCCCAAGCATTTATTCTCGGGAAAACGAGGTACAGGCAAAACGGATCGTCGTTAAGCTATTTCGTTGCTATTTGTATTAGAGGATCTTGCGGGCCTATACCATTTGTTTATAATATCATAATAAAATTTTATCCGAATTAAAAATTTATATACACATTGAACATGTGACATTGTTTTAATTGTTGTCTGAAGGCTTGTGAAAAATATGATAAGTATAAGTATGGGCTATATTTTGCTAGTTCGCCAAAATCTTTCGTAGAGTTGAGGTTGTTCAACAAGAAGGTGAATATAAACAAACTAAATAACTCTATAAAGTACAGGAAACTGACCATAACCGTCATGCTTTTACATGAAATATTTAGCATGTGGTTTATAATTTTGTCGCTATTGATTAAGGAAGAGAGTGACGTCAGTGTTCTAGTTTAAGAAAAATTATCGGTTACGTTTAAGTAGCGCATAAAAACAAGAATGTGCAACGCTAGGTGTAACTACGTCGAATAGTAGATATTCATGTGAGTGCCGTCATATGAATTCTTCATAAAATGGTAAATTGTAATAAATTGCCAATAATATTTTGGACTTCCCCGATCAAGCCTTGTAATTTATGTTCAGTTCCCTCAGTATAGATCGACATGACGTCAAATCTTCCGGATTAAAAAAACTTTTTTTCAATGTGGGCTGATGCCACATGATACGTTATTTTTCTTGTTTGTATAACCCAAAAGTGGAGCTCAAGCACAAGCCCGACCGAAGAGATCTGGTTAAATAACAGGTTTCGATATATTGTTAATTTATTGAAAGACGAAGATGCTGCATTAAGCGGAGAATTGTATATGAGTTAAACTCATTGAGTTTACATACATGCATTTTAAGCTGACTATAGTGCAATGCCATAGGTTCTGGAGGTGTTGATGTTGTAATTCGAAAAATTTTCAAAAATGTTAAGGAGTAATTTGGTCCTCTAAAAATAAAAAAAGTCTAATAACACTACCAAATCGGAAGAATTTCTTTCAAAAAAAAAACCCTATCAAAGAAAAGCTTTTTTGTTTTTCATTCCACTCCGAATATCTAGACCAAAAGCAAGTATTCTTGATTACCGGTTTTCTGCAGAAAAATGACATATTTTACACTATAGAAATCAAGAGGTCAGATAGCCTACGAGTAGTAAAGGCATTATTTTTAACATCTTAATTATAACGGACAGTTCATAGTATTCACCAGATTTGGATGGAAATGAAATCATGTACAACTATTTTTATTTTATTCCGTTGAGTCTATTAATTATGATAAAGAACCTTTATTGATTTCATTTTTCTCAGCGACGCATACAGATTAAATTTTCGCGTCTAATATTTTGAATTTTGTTGAACGTTTGGAACTACAAGTGACGTGGTACTGATTACTGAACCGGATTGATTCGATCATTGCTGCATCAACTCGTTAATCTGCCTTCTTACATTCACGTTTTCCAAAATATCTGTGTAATCACGATTAATTCATTGAAATGAACAATAAATTTCCGAGTTTCTTGAAGCTGTTGATTGATCCAGTTATATCTAACAATATGCTTACTTAACTTTGCATATATGCATATATTGAGTACGTTAAAATAAGAAGCAATTGTTGTCGATTTTTTTGCAATTTGTACATTCAGCAAAGGCATTTGGAAAAAAGAAATCGATTTGTTTATCACTTTATACTTCTAAATCATCTCATTTATTGTAATTAATATGAAAAAATCCCAATAACTGCGAAGTAAATGTCTGTTTACTCTTGATATTTCATACAAGTGCTATTAAACATGAATAAGATAAGATTCGATTAGATTTGGAAAATGTAGAATTAATTTTCTGTATGAGAAAGTGGCAATTGATATAATGAAATGACGCAAATACTTTTTTGGTTTTTGTTCAAGATACTAACTCAATGCTAAGTCTAAATTATGTTGAAATAAAAATAGCATCTTGTAGGTTTTCCAATCACACCAAACTTGGTATGGTATTTGTTTGGTTTCAGCCTTCGCATGCACAAAATATATACAAATTAAAGCAATTTATTATTTCTTCTCAATCATTGTTTTAATCAAATCGATTTATCCAAAGTGAAGATTGAAGTTGTTTTAATCAAATCGATTTATTCCTTAGGATATGAAGGGGGTTTTGACTTTTTTTTCCATACTATATAATTTTGAAATGAAGACCTTTTTTTGCACTTCACTTTTTCCGCCAAGAAAATTCTTTCGATTTGCTAGGAATTTTCGTCAAAAAAGTGAAGAGCAAAAAAAAGGTCTTCATCCACATTTCCTACACACGTTTTGACATCGTGAAGGAATCCCCTATGGATTTTTCCAGGGACTTCCTACACAATTTTGCCTTCAGAATGCCTCAAAAGCAGACAATATATTTAGATTTCGTCATCTGGATATTTCAGCTCATCTGGATAACGTGATTGTTATAGTTATGGTAGTATTTTTATACCTATACATTACAACAATCACTTCTATTGTTTTCATTTCGTATCATCGCCTAACGTTATCCAGATGAGTTGAAATATCCAGATGACGAAATCTAAATATATTGTCTGCTCAAAAGTCGATCTTCACACCAAGTCTTAAAGAAAGAAACTATTCCTCAATTTTTCACGGCATGGCCAGTAAAACTGTTCATCGCTGAATTTTTCGGCCATAAACCGAAACTCTGGTGGTATGGGATATCGGCCATTATTGTTGTGAATGCTTTTGAAATTCGATGAAGAAGTTTCGAGAATCTCGTCGTAAAAAGAACTGACGATCTTTATTATCGAGTGCTTTATTGAATAAAATCAAAATTGATGGGGCAACTTCCGTCATTTGAATACCACTCATATAATATTTGCGTCACAAACGCAGGTCAACGAATTGATTTCAGTCCACATTTTATTGCAACGAAATTATGTTCTTCGTCATCGTTTAACACCGACTCGTTGTTATCTCTTTTTATTCTTGAGGAATTGATATAAATAAATGAAAATAAAAAA
>NW_022197544.1:3162550-3298733 GCF_009176525.2 Contarinia nasturtii
AAATTGAATTAAATATATTGCATTTTTTCTCTCTGTGTTTCACACGATGCGAACACATCTATAATATGGTTTGATACATATGCACCGCGCCAACCGAAAAATGGCAGAAAGGTTCAGTTGCATTTTCAAAATTCAAAAACACATAAAATAAATGCAATAAATTACTTAAAAATGTTTTTCGGCAGAATTTTAAATCAAATTACGCAAATCTTCCCAATGAATTGTTTACTTCTTTCTTTGAACGTAAATGAATGATCAGATTTGCAATTTAACACTTAATGTGTTCACATTATCTTGTCAAACGAAATATTATTAAATATTCAAACGAAGTTGATAAAATTGCAATTCGTAAATTGAATTGGAAGCTATATACATAATCTCAGTTCTATTTGACACGAAATTGACCACCAAAATGGGTGGAAACGTTACATTTTTTCAACTTCAAAATGTACTGAAAACGGTACATTTTAGTTTGGTTACTAACTGGATCCATCTCTGCGATTTTTGGAAAAAAATGTATTTGTTCTAATATTCCTTCGTTAGAACTTCTTTTTATTCGAGAGAAAGTTAATTGCTGCACATTTTTAAATACGTAAACGAACGTGAAGATAAGAATGACGTCAGAGTTTCTGGTTGTCATTGTCCTTCTTAATTCAGTAATCTTTACTACTATGTTTTGCGTACAAGAAAAGATAAACAGCAAATGAAATTGGGTTATTAGCTGTAATGAAATTATAAACATTTCCAAAAATAATAATGTACTTATCATAGAAGGTGCAAACCTTCATTTATAAGGTGCAAAGAATTCACATAAATAAATACAGACTTCCAGGTAGAATGCACTTTCATCACATAATAAATGATTTTATTTTATTTTTTTAATTTTTTTTATTTCTTTGGCCATACGAGAAATGTTAACGACCAAAAAAGATCATTTTGAAGGGTCCCGAAGAAAGTGTGTTGTGAAAATTGGGGAGGGGGGTTGATGAGGTGTGGTTGATCCGAAATATATTGCTCTCATAAATAAATAAAAAATCGTGTGTCTTTGCATTTCTGTTATTGTTTCTTTTTCTTTATATTCTTAAAACTTTTATTGCAGTGACTATTAAATCAATCGGGTACAGTGTTTTTCTGCTCAAAATCAATGATATTGAAATAACAGCAAAACACGCAAAACTTTAACATTATTTTCGTATTGTTTTTAATCCACGCTGTAAACATTACTTAAAAAAAAAAACAATTTATTTATTCGTGTGGCCGATTATATGGAAATTCCATAATGGAATTGAAAATTTGCATTGGAAACGATTGGTTAATAGGTGACACCGCAATTGATAAACTGACATGCGGCAATGAATTAATTAAGTTTTTTTTCAATTAAATGCTCAAGAATAAAAAGAACATACTATTTTTCTCACTTATAAAAATGCGATATCAAACGAAGCAACATTTTTTAGTCGGTGAATATGAAACATTGAATTTTTCTATAAAAACTATCCAATAAAATCCAAAAATATTTGCTAGGGCAAATCGATCCAAAAATCGGTCATTGCAATTTTATTTTAAAATACAAAGTAGATGGTGAGCATATTGAAAGAGTCTAAGTGGACTAATGAGTATTGCTTGATGAGAAAATGAATTTCAAATCTTACATTTTGCATTTGGCTTGAAGAAAACATTCAGTAGAGTTTTGTTGACTCATGCAAAGTATTTATTTTGTCTTCGATTTTCGAGAATGAAGTATAAATTGTGGACCGCATCACTGAAGCACTACAAAAGTCATTCTTGCTTTTTGCACTACGAATGATGTATTGGACTATAGTATGACGAACATTGAGTACTCTTGGTGCAGATGTTTACCAAGGGGTTATCTAACCTAGAAAACTAGAAATACAAAATACTAGCAAAAACTAGAACATAATGAAGCCAACCTCCAACTATCAAGAGAATCAGTTGATGACGATACAAGTTTCTAGAACGCCACTACTTAGTTTATCAATTAGAAAACAATGATTACGCAAAATATGAACGAATATATATGTGAACGGCGTATATGCCTATGACGTTGTTTCATTGAACTGTATCATTACGCACGAAATATAATCTGGTTCTGACGCTCATCGGAAAAGAATTAAGGAAAGTCCGATCAAATGAAATAAAACGCGATATCATTTAAATGAACTGTTTCCATTCACTACCAATATTTTTGACCACTTTCTGATGGAAAATATCGCAATTGATTATAGCTATCTTTTTTTTTTCAACTAAACTGAAATGACCGTTAAATTAAAATAATGTTAAACTGTGATTTAATATATTTATTTATTAAGAATTTTTAATCATAAAATTGAATTTCAAATGACTATTTAAATTAAAATTCGCAATTTTCAATAAATAATATTATTTTATTTTATTATTTTGCAAAAAGAACATAGCATTCAAATGCGGAAGGATGATTTGTCTCAAGAAGAAAGAAAGTTTTGTTTATCATCAGTAAGAATGCAATGCAGCAAACCACTTAGTTTGTGGTTTGGGAATTAGTAGATATATTAATTTGTGTCATAACAGGTTTTATAAACATAAGATTAACAGAAACCATGCGTAGTTTTATCATGTAATTGTTCAATTCGATAAACAATGTCAAAATTCATTCATTTGAATGAATTCTTCATTCCTTTTTATTGAATGCTAATCAAAAATGCGAAGTTTCCATGAGGTCAATTGGTATGTGTTTTTTTCTTCTTTCTTTCAGTGGAATTATACCGATGTTTATATATTGTTATCGGTAAGTAAATTTCATACACATTTGAATTTAATGCATATTCAATACCATTGCGAAGATATGGAAAATAATAGGACTGTAATTTTATTCGGTTTTTTAAGTCAATATAATGTGGTCACATTGAAAACGGGGATCAAGGCATTTTCATGCAAATTGACCAACTTCGGGCAATTTTGTTACCCTAGAAACCAAGCGTGAAATATAAAATTAATTAAATTGAGTTTATTGTTTATGCAAATGCTAATATCAAATTGGTTATTTTCGACGGTTTTTTTTTTGTATAGTTAAATCGGCGCAATATATATTGTTTTCATATGCGTAATTAAACGGACGAAAAACTCAAATATGGTGAAGGTACAATTTGATTTCGATCGCTAGGTGGCGCTACCATTTCAGCATTTAATTTTTTATTCAAAACAATGGCTACAATAAACATATGTTTGCAAATACTACTATGAAAAAAGAGTTTGAAATTTAATACATTTTACATAGAAATACATAAACCGATGATATACATTTGTAAATTGAAGCAATGAAAACCCATAACTGAATTCATTTAAAAATGTCTGTATTAGTACATGCGAAGACTCGAGACTCGGAATTCGAATTAGATTCCGCATACATGCAAGCAAAAAAAAATCGTACGATTATTTACACACAAATACATGCGCAACCACAATACTGCTTGCTCATCGCATGTTCAAACTTAACTCGCACTCGCACCAATACATAGCACTTATACTCAGGCGTTGTTCAAATCCATGACATCATTACAAAAGTTCAATATAAATTTGCGCATTCTGTCATATCGTAACATTTTATTTAAAACATTCACACGTGAAGGTTGTTCCATTCGTCGCAATCGTAATTGATTTTTGTCATTTTAAACATAAAAATAAAAGCAAAGCCTTTCATTTCTTTTGTGAATAAAAAAATAATTCGAAAATTGACCGCATTAAAAAGTAACATTAATCACGTACAATTTATCTATTTTGAATCCCAAAAGAAAATAAACGCAAACGCATTTTTGTTTTGTTTGATTTAGTTCTGGTCGCAGTGAAGAAATCGAAGTAAACCAAAAAAAAAACTGAAGATAAAGAGGGGAAAATGTTTGTTTGAATGGCGGAAAAAAATATTTTATCTCCGAACCAACCAAAAAGTTATATTTCGTGAAGAAAAAGAAGAAAATCATTTTAAAGTTTGAGAGATTTAAGCAGTTGCTACACGGAATATATACGGATAAATGTATGAAAAAGCGGCTATTATGTACTGTCAAAATTTCACCGAAACATCAACGAACAACGAACATTCCTAAATACGAGGGAGAAATGCCAAACAAACAAGAAGAAAATACTTGTGTATGTATGCGTGAACATCAATGAAAGTGACAAATTGTATCATAGATACATTAAAAGACAACGAATTAAAGAAGAGAATTATTTCGACGATATTATACAGCTGATCAAAAAGTTATTGTGTTTAAATTGACTCTTTTTTTTAAATTTGCCCGACAAAATTAGTCAATCAAATTATTTCATTCCTAGTCACCCATTTCCATTGTGAATGTGTTTTGTGTGCTGTAAAACTACAATTTGAGACAGTTCAACATTTGTGCAAAGATAAAATTCATATCCAAATCGTCCATATTTCGGCGAAAAAAACATTTTGAATTATTCAATACCTCATGCTATAAGTGATACGATTTCGAGCCTTAAGAGACGAAAAACTATATGTGTATTTGAAAAGAAAATGTCTATTTTCAAATTAATTATAACAAAACCAACAATTGTTTAATGATAATATACGTTTCATTGAACTTTTGATCCTTATTTAAATTGATATCAAACACTTTTAATTTTTGTTGATTTAAAAAAAGAAAATAATAAGACAAATTACACTGGGAAGACCACTCAAGGGCGAATAGAAAATTATAGTACCTTTGCCGACAAGAAAAAAAATTACAAACACAATAGTTTTACTTGACGTTTGTATATTGTGAATGAAACAATTCAATTCTTAGTCTTTATATAAGACAGTCAAGTTATACCAAAATAACAATTAATTCGCTGCAACAGAGCAGAAAAAACTATTTTATAAGTTATAAATATCAAATCGATCAAAATGAGTGGATATCATCAGGAAGTGTCAACAAACATTGAGAACAGCCGGTAAGTAATTCTACTCTAATCGCAATTTATTTTCATTTAAATTAACTCGACCTTTAAATGCTATGCACAATTCTTGCTGATACATTTAAAGGCATTTCCGGAAAGAAAAGACGACATTTTGGAATTGGTTCTAATTTGCAAAATTTTTGGTTAAATAAAGTGAATGATTTGAATGAATGGCGTATGAAGTTAATGTACGGGTATTACTGGTTTCCATTTATTTTAGTGTAATGCAAGTATCTTTCTCTCGTTCGCACCCGTTTTTCATTTCAGAATGTTTCATACGAAAAAATATCACTTATCATGGAAATATGTTTGAGAGTAACAATTTCTTGTCTCACTTTAAATCATTTCCAATAATTCAAGCGAAGCAATTGAAATAGTACGTTAAGCGAAAAATGTCAATTGAAAGTGTCATGTTTTCATTAAAAATTTAAATCCGTTACTTGTATGTTGGTTTGCATCTTTCTTCTTTTTTTTATTCTGTTATGGACAAGTTTAACTGAGTTAGAAATGAAATAAATTCTCTGTGCGATTACGATGTCTGTTGCGATATTAGAGATATTAACAACGAAGTGTAGTTGTCACACAAATACATACATATTTACCCATACTACGAGTAAACATATGATATTATGTCATTTTATCATCTCTGTATCATTCATTCGAGTTTTGTACTAAAAAAAAATTGGATAAAGTCTTATAATATCGTCATTGATGCTTTGATTTTATTTTTCAATCAAATACTTTGTTAGATTTTCCACAATAAAATTCGCTAAAAATTCTTCCGATTTACTTTCATTGGTTTATTATCATATGAAAAAAAGCGACAGCTACTACCCAGAAATTCTCGGTTAAGTAACACCAAAATGATTCATTTCTCCTTTAATCATGTTATAAATAAATCCTTTTCATAGATTGTTTGATATCCAATGTGTATCTCTTGCTACTGTTTGTGTAAATTGACATCAGTATAGTCCAAACGAGAATTTCTTCATTTATCCGAGCATGTATGACGATTTGTGAGTTTGTATTAGCGACATGCTTCGTTCATTTGTTCAAGTCGTGCTCAATCACATTGTAATGTGTTTGATATAAATACGTGTACGTACAGTGTATCGTTGGCATGAAAATGACGATAAGAGACATCTAATTGTATTTGCACACATCACGACATCGTTCAAAGCCTATGAAACCTTAGCATAAAGTCATTCTTTTCGTTCGTTTCGATTTCGATACACATTTAAAATTTATCCTTATCATTCGATCTAGAGGAATGGTATGAAAATTAAAGGCGTTTAATTTCTCTTCAAGTGCAGATCAATTTTTCAAGTCCACAAGGTCGTACAGCTCGTCAAATCTTCAATCAAAGTTCTTCAAATGACTAGTATTTTTTTTTATCTAAAATTCGGAATTTCGTTGACAAAGGATTGAAGGAATCTGAATAGTCAACCTTTAATTTGAGCTTGCAGCCAAATGTAGTTGTGGATGAGTATATTCCATTTTTTCTATCAACGATTTTGCGACAGAGCCGGGCTTTATTTTCTTCTCTTCTGTATTTTACATCTTATGTAAAACATTTTCTCATAGATTCGATAGATGATTGCATCTCTCACTTATAAAGAATACAAACAAAGGCGCAAATAATGGTGTCGACTTTGGACAGCATTACCAGTTTGTGTTAATGTTACATGTTATTTTCTCGAAATGGTATTTTTGTTCATTTTGTTTTCTTATAGTATTCGGATTTTGCCTTTCTTTCGATTCGTTTCATTCAAGTTTCATTGTTTTTTTTTTATTATTTTGATTTGTGTTGTGCGCTTCAGTTCGCGATTACATGTTCAGTCAGTTTTTGTGCGCTGGCCTACTTTCGGCAATTGGTAGTAGTATACGAGACGTCAATCGGGCATACTATCACCAAATTCATTTAAATTTCTTCAATGTTTTTTTCCGTGTGCATGTATTTCATACAAAGTAAAAATGTATATGTAATGGCCAAGTCTCTTCGAGCTAGTTTGTTGTTTACATTTTCTCAAAATGAATGTATTTTCGAGGGACACCTGACTGCAACGCACACATATCCAAAAACATGCAATCAAATTTAAACGAAATAAACAACTAATAAGGTATCAAAAATGCAATTTTGGAAAGCAATGTGGTATTGGGGGTGTGAATATTTCTGTGAGGAGAGCGCCAGTCTCCATTGATCTAGAAAGTTTAGTTTTTCTAGAAATTTTAGAATAATAATCTGGAAAAAATATCATTGTACCGAAAAATGACATTTTTCTATAGCATCTATATTCATTAAAAAAAAAATACATTGTACTCACGTATAACATTTATATATTTTATGAAATAAAAGATGGCGCCAGATTATAGTAAATATAATGCGTGCCTTGGTAAAATAAATTAAAATGATGATCTTCATAAAGAATACGCTCAATAAATGTCAAAATGGTGAAAATGCTGTTAGAAGAAAATTCACAGCGGTTAAACAGTTAATAATGATTAAATCTCTTTTTTAATGTTCCAAAAGGTATGTCCGAAAGTCAAGTGCTAAATCGTACTCTTAAAAACTTGAAGGCATTTTTTCTTGATTTTCGGATTGCATAGATATTATTAGAGCTTTAATTGGCGGACGAGTAACATATGTTTGTTATAAGACAGAATTACCATGAAAAATCATACTGAACATCAATAAAAACATGCAGACTGAGTGAACGCACACGTACTATGATCAAATGTCATAGGGCTAGTCAGCAAGGCGACCACACTAGCAACATCATCTACATGTCTACATAAATCGCGTGATACTATGATTTGTTCATTTAACCAATTACTCGCTATATTAGTTTTAGTATACAGTTCATATCGTATGATTCAAATTGGCTTTTTTACGTCGAATGGTGGTTTTATGAACAAACTACAACTAACACATACAGAGAATATGTTCAATGTATTCGTTCTGATTTTTTTTTTTGTTCATCATTTAGTTGGCGCAATTTGCAGTGTTGATTTTAATTTTTCCTGCGAAAAAACCTATTTTGCTTTCTCATCATTCTAAAGTTGAAAAGTCATTGTTGATTTTATTGTTCAACGTAAAAGATTAAAAATGGTTCATTCCATTGGATAATAAATCTAACAAAATTTTGTTCATATTGAATTGAAATCAACTGTATTTAATTGTCATGATTGATAATAATTGGTACTTGTACTTAATAATGGGGGTTACAGACTACTTAAGTAACTTCATTTTCCTACTTGGCATTTCTCCGTTTCCCACACGTATTATTAATGTAAACAAGACTTTTTCTCACTTGAATTTTCTTCTCAATTAGGGTGTGTTGAGCGATTATTTCATTGTGCATGGAAACATCTATTCGATAAAAAAAAATTATTTTAGAATTTTTGACATTAAGAAACAATGGCTAAAATGTGGGAAATTCCGTCATTTGAAATCATTTACATCAGAAGTGACATGTCAATTTATCATATTGCAACACAACTTCTGTTAAAAATGAATATTCAGAAAGAGAAAGATTAAATTATTCACAATCGGCGAGGAAAGCGAGATATCGAAATCTATTGTCGGCTTACATTCTGAGCGTAGCAACAAAGTAACATTAAATCTTATTTTCATTGAATGTTTTTATATGTATATAATCTAATTCACTCCATTTGAGCCTCATTGAATGAACATTAGCATATAACTAACTTGCTCGTTTCAGCTGTCAATATGCTAATTTCTACGGAAACAAATTGTTCACAAAGAATTTGGTGGCATAAACTGCTCCAGCAAGTTGAATTAATTAGAGAGGTATTTATGTTTCAAGGTAAATCTCAAGTGACATCAGCAAAAAAAATCTTTTCTGTTAAGTCATGCTTATACGTGTGCCGAAGATGAGATTGCAAAATTAATCAAAAATTTATGGTACGATCAGGGAAATGAAATGATTAGCATAAAGAAATGATCGTTTTATACCATCAAGTATTTTTTATAA
This sequence comes from Contarinia nasturtii, assembly GCF_009176525.2. NCBI lineage: Eukaryota > Metazoa > Arthropoda > Insecta > Diptera > Cecidomyiidae > Contarinia > Contarinia nasturtii. The sequence goes on from NW_022197544.1 coordinate 3,171,502, forward strand.
ATTTTTTTTTTTTTGCGGTGAATTCTTGAAAGACAAAATTAACGGCATTTTTTTATCATTGGATGATTTGAATGAAGAGACTATGAGAAAAAAAAATAGAATAAGGAATTTCACTTTGGTGATATTTATCCAAGTCACTACGAAATTGTGCTTTCATTTTCGCCACACTTTCTCAGAGTTCTACTGATGAATTACAAAAAAAGTAAATGATACACGCTCACATGTTTTTACATAAAATAATAACTGTTTGTTTATATGCACAGTAAATTTAATATTTGAACAATGTTTAAAATGGACTGTAGTTCTGACGAAAATACATCAAAATGTAGACCCTTTTGGAAACGTTCTTCTTTTATCGCAACTGAACAAGAAATGTTATATAACTATTGCAAATTATTTTTTACTACTAAATATTATGTAAAAAAAAAGTGTGAAACAAAAATGTGACTACAAATATGCTGAAAGACGACACATATGAAAACAAATTTTAGTTGTGAATCTAATTGTATTAAATGGCTGGAAGAATCGAATGTTCTTTATCTTCATTACCTAACAAATATGTTCCGTTAATTTGTAGTAAACAATTATTGGCTTCACATTGACTGCGAATACTACCAAGAATGCATATCTTATGAAGGGATGAAAAGACGAGAAAAAAAAATATTTAACAACATTTCGATTTGTTTTTATTAATTTTTTTAAAACATTTACTTTCAACACTCATTGCAAATGTGAAACGTATTGTTGATTTCAAATGAATAATTAAGACGGATGTAAATAATTGTGAAAATATATCGTACTTTTGTTACGATATGAATGACCTTTAGTTTTATTTTCTGGACGGGATAAAAATGCAGTAGTTGCATAGAAACAATATGGGTACGTGCGTTGATTATTTTTGTATGTGTATGTGTTGAAGCGTCAAAGTATGATAGGTCGCGTTGTTAATACACATATATATGCACTGTTCGTGCATAATAAAAAAAGTTGAAATATAATCAGCTGGTGATCATTTATGATCACGTCTACAGTTCATTGTTTCACTTTAATTGTACACGTGAATTTGATTGTGAGCACAGCCACAAAGAAAATCGTATTTTTTCTACTTCATTTGATTGACTCAGATCTTTTCCATGGATTGTGGAAAAAAACTTATTTTATTTAGATATAGATGTATTCAGTATCAATAGTGAATTTTTTGTTTGATTCAAGACTGATTCAGGCTAGTTCTTTAGAAACATATTCACAAACACGTGTCGTTGCTAATATTATCAATAAAAATATATCCAAAATGGAAATAGAGAAAAAATATATATACTAAAACTTAAAAGTGGTGAAGCCGACCTTGGCTTTTTAAATTTTCACTTTAGCTGACGCTAACTGAAGCAGTATGATATATTTGTGTATTCAATTGAGCGATTGTGTTGTATTTCAATCAAATGTTTTTTTATCATTTTCTCACTCTCTAATCCAAAGCTATATTCGATGGAATGTACAAATGCAAATGATGAAGAAGAAAAAAACTGCGAAAGATCATGTGAGAAAAAAATGGCGTTTTGTTGCGTGCTTCATTATAATATGGAGTTTTACATGGAAATTGTATGACAATTTATCCAATATTGGAAAATCATAAAAGAATTTTTTTTCTAATATATGAAATATTAAGGATTAAAAAAAAAAACAATAAGTTTTTTTAAAAAAAGATTTCTAGCTATACGTTGACATTTATTTACAGTAGATAAACCAACGGGAGTTTATGGCCGTAAAGAATTCCAATGCTCATTCTGAAATATTATAGATTTATTTTAAAGCGAATATAAGATAGTTGTTTGCAAAATTATTCAATGCTTATATAGAATGATTCCTTAAGATATGTCAAGAGAAGTAAAAACAGAGTTGTAGAGTAACCTGAAAGTCCAGAAATATTTGGAAACATTTTAAACGAGTCATTGGAAAAAGAATATGAGAAACAGAATAATACGAATAAGAAGACGAAGACAGCGGAAGAAGAGCAAATTATATACCTATTGGTTCTGTATCAAATATATGTTGTTGTTTTCTTTTACAAAGCAGTGATACAAAAATTACATTACACGCGTGGCGTGTTAGGTGTGTTTTGTGACGTGTTGCGTACTTTTATTTAGTTAAAACGAAAACCACTTTGAGCAAGTTTTTAATTTTCGGGGAATTTTTTAATTTTTTCTCTGTAACTTGAAATGTAGGTTATATATGGGAAAATTCTTTATATTATCATTAAAATCATTCTTTAAAAATAGATAATGGGCCCCAAAAATTGTATTAAAACGTTGCAAAATACAGACTAACTAAATGGTTTATTTTATTAGAATATTAAGGTGTTAATTAACAAGCATTAATGTTTTTGTTGTCACTTTAATTATACACTGTTTTCATACACAAAAATCTCACGTCAATAAAATCAAAAGTCAATTTAAAAACTGTTTTTTCTGCATTAATTTCCTTATTTTTTTGCACAAAATGAATCTTGAGATGTGATGTAAAAATCTACCTTGTTCATATTATTCTGTAAAAAGAATATTATTGGAAAATTCCATTGGAAATCTACGTTTCATTTGATACGAAAATGACCACTAGAATGTAAAAAAAAACGTATATCAACGTTAAAATGTATAAAAAAACATTTTATTTGCATATACAATCACTAATCATATAAGATTACGTCACATTTGTGATCTTTCATCATCTCTGTATATTACAAAACATACATAGGCAAATGAATCACATAATATAGATGAAGCATTGTATGACTTCGCTTTTTGTACTTGAAAAATAATGAGAATCTCCGTCCAAAATTTGGCATTCTTCTGTGCTTTATTGTTTAATTGGATGGCTGTTGGCAAACTAGTTACCAAAATCTGGGTATTTTGGAATTGGATAAACCATATCTGGGAATCTTTAGTGTTTGTCTATTCATTTTTAAGACAAGCTTGTAAGAAAACATACCGAAAGAAGACATTGCTTTGCAGGGCTTTACTGAATTGGGGGTTGCTACATTGAAAAAGAGGCACATTGTTGGCTGGCAGATTGAAAATTTTATTTTTATTTGGTTTTGAATTGATACCGTTTCAATTAATGCACTGCTTTGAACAAGATTAGCTTCAGTTGTGAGTGATAAATTTTAACGTTTACTGCATTTGGTTGCCGTGTCATAAAAAAGCTTTGTTTCTTCAACATCAAATGACATTTCGGGGAGTTACAGCACACAGAAAGAAAAAATGTGGTATTTTTAATTCAATTTTGGTAGATTCAGTCTATGTATTTCGGATGGATATCCATCCCAGATATTTTAGAATATCTGGATATTTAACGCAACTGCACAGAGCCAGAGATGTGTGCGTCGCACATATAATCTACGGTATGTCGCTACACGTAAAATACAGACACAGTGTGACTGTGTACGTGCGACACTTGATACACATATACGTCGCGACATACCGTAGATTCTATTTGCGACGCACACAGCTCTGGCGCTGTGCAGTTGCGTTGAATATCCAGATATTCTAAAATATCTCGGATGGATATCCATCCGAAATACATAGACTGGGTAGATTTTATATAAAATCAACCAACAACGAATTAAATTTACCATTTTTGACATCTCTGAGGCATATTTCTCAAAAGAGACTATCAGTTTAATAAGTTTTACTAATTGCTTCATTTCATTCACCAAATTCATGGGCTAGCGTCATCTGTGGTTTCGAAAAGTTGGTAAATGTAATAAAGCAGTTGGTAAAACTTATTCAACAAATAGTCACTTTTGAAAAATATGCCTCAGAGATGTCAAAAATGGTAAATTTAATTCGTTGTTGGTTAATTTTATATTAAATCTACCAAATTTGAATTTAAAATATCACATTTTTTCTTTCTGTGCATCATTCCCTTCGCGCTTCTCATATTCATTCGTGAGTTCCGGTAATTAAACATTCGGATTCGGCACACAACCGCAACATACTTCTTGTACCAATTCTTTCAATTTAGACGCGGCCATTTCATTTGAATATGGAACGAACTATTTCATTGGAATCCGTGATCTTTGACGTGCAATGATTACCGAAATGGACCAAAGCGTTTACGTTTTCCTGATCAACGCTATTTATTCAATTTATTTCACATTAAATGACAATGTTTGATGGTGATATACATTTTAAACATTCACATCAATGTTACTGTGAAATCAATGTCAGTGATAAAATGTATTTACTTTCATCGTTCTGCAGCTTCCAAGTTTGGTTAGTTTATTGATTTTGAGAAATAACAACTTTCAAAATTAAACGTAAAAAAAATTGAAATTTTAAAAAATCCGTTTTATTCATCAATATCCTTATGCGTCAACAGTTTGAGAGTTGAAAAACAAAAACATCATCTACGTTTGAATGCAACTACGAATAACTACATTGTGCAAAAATAAATGAATGTTACATGAGTCAACCTTCACTTGAATAAAAACTTACACATATTCTTACTTTCGAAAGTGAGCACAGGTTAACATATTTCAAATATGACGACTTTTTTTTTCATCGGATGCCAAACTTTATTACGTTCTTTTTCTGATTCGATAAATTTTATTACGTCAAATAGATAAAGCTCACAATCTTATTGAGTTATAGGCAATTTATCGTCGACCGTTTTGTTTTTTTTAGAATTTGTGTGTCATGAATGTATATATGTGCAATTATTTGAATTACACCAATTCAGCGATCATTACACTGGAATCAAATTTCGTTTCATACTACGGTCAAATTGCGCATATTTTAAAAGCTTTTTTTAATTTTTGCAAAATTGACGGAATGAAAATTAATAAAAATAAAGATATTAATTGAAGTCCAAAAGTTATTTTCAATCGTAAAACAAAAAAAATTAGAATGCTTATACATGTTCAATGCTTGGACTCTTGAACAGTATTGAATGCTAATCAGCAAAGAATATCTCTGTGAAAAATATCGATTGGACACATAGAACGCATTGAATAAAATCGATGAAAATCATATGGATCCACATTTACATACGGAGCAAGATTTATTAATTAAAGTTATTATAATCAAATGATGAGCTTGACACCCTGGACGTCATTTAAAAAACAGTCATGGCCGTTGAACACGCGTACTTGTTCCTGGATTTTTATGACATATCAGTTATAACTTTTTACGTCAAAACATGATTTGTTGATTTTTTTTTTGCGTTCATTTTTGTGGAATATATAGTTGGATGTTGTCCGTTAAAGGAATGCATATTTCTGATCCACCATGGTCGCTGAAATGAAAGAGAAATGAATGACTCAAATGTATATGGTGCACTATGCTTATAGGCATTTGCATCCTACAAAACATATTGTTACATTTTATTGACGCGATTTGCGTCAGTCATTAAAACGACACACATCACACACGATAAACACACATCATAAATATATTACATTTACGAATGAAAATTTATTCAAATTATTTATTTTCTGCCTCTCTCTATTTGACTCCCCTCTATTCGGCTTTTACTTCGCAGCGATTAAGCTTGCCATAGAATTTAAACAAAGCACAAATTGAATACGACGGAGAAATCCGACACCGACTAGTGTTCAAGTGTTGAATTCTCTAATAATGAAATAAACAATACATCCGGCCGGGAAATAAGTGAATTTTCATAATTTCCCATTTATTTTTCACTGCATCCCGATTATTATCGAATAATTTTTCTAAATTTAGTTATTCTCCATTTTGAAGTCAACATTACGAACGTATTTGTATGAAATACGTGCCAATTCAAGTTTTTTTTTTGTTCACGTGTGCTTTTTAATTGCACTAATATTCTGAGTGGTTCAATGGAATTTTACCGATTTGCAATAGTATTGATCGGTAAAGATCTAGAAATAAAGTAGTTGATATTATTGACAACGCTATCACGAATTTCTATCAAAACGAGTAATTAAACTCAATTGATAAAACAGGATAGAAAACTTCAATCTGACTGGTTTGCTTTGCAATTTTTTCTGTTTATTTTACGTATTATATCAAATTGTCGAAATTAAATTTTCTATTTAAACATATAGATGTTATCATATTTGAATATAGTTTAAATATATTCGTTCTATATTTAATCGACGCATCAGAACTGGTAAATTAATATTACAAATTTTTTGAATTATTTCGGAGTAAATTACAAGAATCTATCATAGATTTTTTTTATCAATGCCATTTGTTCAACAATATTTTTTTATCCATTAGCCTTCACCCGAACAAAATAACGTGAACGAAAAAAAAAAACGCAACAACAACACTCTACCTTGTATTCTTCAGTTGGATTTATTTGTTGTATACCAAACATTGAATGCGCACCACATTCCATCGCAAATGTATATTGCATTGAAATCGTTAAGAAGAAAATAAAATAAGGAGATGCAATAACGCATAAAATCTGTCCGTTTTATGTTATTATTTTATCAAATCAATTTTATCAATATAGATTCAGTTCAAACCGAGCGATCAAATGATAAATTATCAATTATCGCTTTTACAAAAGGGTTAAAAAATATTTAAGTCTGTGTAAAAATTATTAGAATTTCTATGCTTGTAAGTGAAAAAAAAGTGAAGCGAAGCAAAACCAAAACATAAAAAAGCGTCAGTCAAAAACAATGAAATATCATGTATATTCCAATAATATCCAAATGACTACGAGGCACACAAAATTTATGAAATCGTTGAAGAAAAAAAAAATCATAAAAAAACTAAACACGATGTCCCAATTATGCAATATGTGCATTCGAATATATCGAAAATAATCGAAGCGAAAACCACTTACAAGGTAACATACAGACAACCAACCTGTTCTCAATTGTGACGATGATATATTAGCACATGCGCACGCATCCATTCATTGGTCATATCTTGGTTTTCTGCTGTTTTATACTGCGCTCTTGGTTTAATGATGTGTTGATTGGATAACTCCAATCAATTCTTTTTTTTCTTCCAGAAGATTCAATCGCAAAGGCCGAGAAATGATCACTGAAATCAAAATTGACGTATATTTCCTCTCTCTTGTTTGTTGTTGCTGGTGAAATATATGTTTATATTGTGAAAATAGTTAACGTCATACATACCATATGAACAAAAGTCAACATCAGCGTTAATACGCCATCATTCTGCCAAAGTTTTAATACATATATATTTTTTGGATTATGTGGTGGTCCTGAAGCAAAAAGTTTTGTCATTGCTACAAAAATCAGTTTGGTCGACATAACGGTTAACGCGTTTACGCACACTCCAATTCACTTGAATTTCACACTCATATTGCAATGCTTCAAAATAGCCAAACAAGTACGACAAGCATTAGTTAACGTTCACACGTTATCTATGAGCGTCTCGTCTAGTCAGCAGTTAACATAAATTTGTATATTATAATAACAATGACAATGACAACAGTTGCGGCAGCAGTGAAAAAAACCAGAAAATATTTCGCCTAGGTTCGCTCTTTATTTATTTTTTTTTGTTGTTGAAATTATTGGTGTTGAATTATTTGGCCTTCACAATTTACACATGTATTTGGCTCACGTATTTAATGCAAAACACAAACGATGATATCTGTATGTGTGTATGTTGAGAGAGAGAAAGAGTAAGAAATGAAGAGAGAGGGAGAGCGAGCGCAACAGCAAAAATGAATAAATGAATAATATTCCGTTGTTTCAGTTTTTCGTAAAAGAGGCGAAAATTGGTTGAATGATTACTGAACCTTCCATAGTTACTCACACATGCATAAATTTTGTTTTTCTTCTTTGATTCACTTTTTTTTTAAGTTTTTGTGTGAAATAAAACTAAAAAATACAAAATCGTCTACACATGTATATATGTGTAATCCAAAATCATCAAAATATTATGGTTGCTGCTCGTTTCGTTCTTGATACCACGCATGAAAAAAAAAAACACTTTTTGATGACAAAAGACATAAAATTGATTGTTGCTTAGAGTAAGCATTGCGATTTTTGACATTTTTTTCCTGATTATTTGTATGTGTGCACGCGATTTTTAAACAATATTTATTTGATATTTTATGATAACTGTTCTGCACGCATTGATTGTTATGTGAGTGGAGTCATACGTCTCTTTCTTTAAATGACGAACGTCGCTCGTTTCAGCTGTGGTTAATCATTTATAATGATCGTACATATCATGGTATCATATACTAATTGGAAACCATTTTGTGAACATCGCATAAATTGGCTCCTCGGTAGACGTGTGAAACATTCACAAAATTGCAACGTTTTTCACTACAAATGTGTGTTCAATAAAAATAAAAACTGTAAACAAAATTTTTGTCCAGAGTTAGTGCATATTTGCGATGGATCGAATATTTCCAACGCATACAGTGAGGTAATAATGAAGTGTGTGTGTGTGTGTTATTGAATTTTTGAAATTCCACAATATTTCAAATTTAAACTTAATGAGTTTAAAAAACAATTCATAAATATCGGAAATGAAATTAATAATATAATTTGCATTTAAATCAATAATGCATCGCATTTATTCTTCGGACAGTCAGTGAAACTAAAAAATAATGCCAACGGTTTTGTACTCTCAATCATTTTTTTGACACAATGTTTGTGATTTTACGCAACAAAACTGTAATGCAACAATATAGGGCAGCAAACAAACAAAAAATGGTAACTTTATTAAAAGCAACTTTAAATGATGAAACACAGAAATTGCAGCGCATTTCGTCTAACTGTCTGTCGATTGCTTAAATGAGTACGCTTCTATTAAATTAAATTATTTTAACTGCATAGACAATCATACAATCATCGTGTTAGCATGCAATCGTGTTTGCATCGCATAGAAACAATTGATCTTCTTGAAATAATATCATCTCCATTTCAACAATGAGACGCAAGCAAAAGAGTCACTTAAAATTACCTGCTTCTCGAAACTGCTAATTGCAATCGATGTAATATTTTCTCGTTAATTGGAGAATTACATGTGCTTTGCATTTATGTCGTCACTGTGTTTTAAAATTTATTCAAACGACAATACACGTGCAACACGATTTCGAATCATTTTTATATTGTCGTGCATTCTGTATCATGTCATTTATATTAAAATCAGGCGATTGATGACGAATTATTGGCAATCCACTTGATATCTGTTAAAAGCAGGTGTATAAGCATTTTTGAATGTCCCGAAGCTTTTTTTCGCATTGTGCATCATGCATAGAATTAAGGTTGCATCATACATTAAACAAACCAACAACTACTAACAAATAACTTTATGCTGATGAGATATCGGTTAAATTTTTTGTTGTTTCATGAAAACAGTTGAATAGACTAGATTGATAAAAATGTAGCTTTTACTATTTCAATTATGAATTCAATCAATAATAATACAATGCATCTAGATTAATATATATTTTAATTTGTCTATTTTCAGAAACTCACTACGGCGTATCGCAACAAACGATGATACAGAATTCTCCCGCGAAAGTATCGTAAATTTAATGGAGAAATTCGTCAAAACGGTGAATGTTATGGATGAAACGATACTGGTACCATGCCGGTTGATGGATAGAACGGTTCGTATTCTTTAAATATTAGAAAAGAAACTTGATAACAATTCAGTACGAAAATGTCGTTTTCTTCAGATGTTTTTGTTTTTATTTTCATTTGATTGGCAAAGAAATCAAGTGATAATTGTTAAATGTTCATTGTCAAGTTCAGGTCACCATTGCCCAACATTACATAAGGTACGGTGTATTTGGAAAACGCTGTTCTATTATGAACTCAAGATATTAAGATTTTTTCAACTAACGCCATCTGCTACTCTCTGGGCTTGAAGTATTTTTCATTGCTATTCATGCAGAAAAGATAACGAAATCATTCAAATATGGTTTATTAATTGCATATTCTAAGGAGTATAAATAAAGATCTTATAGGATTCATGTCTCTTTCGGCTTTTACTCAAAGACCGTGTGGGGTGATATCGCCTCCATAGACTAAACATTCTATATATATCTGATCGTCTGGATATATTTTCTTCTATAAAAATTATCCATTCATATACAAAAATATGTAATTTACAAATACAAAAGTTTGTCGGCCGAAAAGTCTTTTCCGATTTTGTCACAAAGTATGTGGTTTTTTTTTTCATGAAATATACACTCAAATAAAATGAACTGGATAAAAATAAAATACGCAGAGTTATTTCCTTTGTTGGGCTTGTGACCATTATTTTCATCCAAATCATTTCAATCGAACATGTCGATCATGAATTATGGCAACCAAACAACTCCAATTCAAATGAAATTTATTAAACCATGTTCCATATTGAACAATGACCTTCCGTTCATTTTTGTAATGTAGTTTGATTTGGTATCTGTCTTTTTACACGACATTCTAGCATCTTATTTACTTTACATATCCTAAATTCACGACTCTAGCCTATTGTAAACAATACCTGGTTCTTTCAACCCAATTATTCTACATCAGTCGATGATGTATGCAAATAGTTCTAAACAAATTTATGGTGAATGGTGTAGACGAATTTAACAAATCTCTTTGACGTAGTGTCAGACACTATGGCTAATTGCATTCATTCATACAATAGACATAATAAAGATTCATTATGATGCCAAGGCTCTCAATCAACTAGTCAATCTTTCTTAATGATGAGTTTATTTATGATGTCTGTATTTGTATCGAACATTTATGTGTTTTTTTTTCTTGATTTTTTTTTTTTTCGAATCGTTTGTCGACCAGGGCTTTGACACCATAATTTTCATATACTAACTATAACCAGTTTATATTTTTGAAAATTCAGTGATTTTCAAATCTTTCAATCAACCGCTTGAACCATTCATTTTTTATGTAGATTTGAATATAGTTTTTCAATGATATATTTATCATAGATAAGTGAAATTATCTTATGAGAAAAGCGGAAAATACTGGATCAAAATATAGAAATAATTGATTTTGGAAACATGTTGTGGTCAACAACAAAATAAAAAAAAAAGTTTACGAGGTATTCGCCATTGTACGAGGTATTCACCTCAAATTCACGTGTCCTCTGCACCGTTCATTCACCAGCAGAGATCAATCTGAATTCGATTATGATGTGCGATCACATGTGACCACCACTTCATTCAAACACTACGCATTTGTCGTATATATTGTATACACATGCCAAAAGCGGATTTTAACTACGGAAAGCTTATAGGATTTATTTAAATTTAAAGAAAAATACCACATATTATTTGGTAATATTCTCATTCTGAATTATGAAAATGGATAGATTCGTGTTTAGACTTTGTTACGTCGTTGAATTCAACATTTACCCAATATGACATTGAAACTTAACGAGTTTTTATTTTTTTTCTTTTCTGTTTGCCCGTGAAATAATTTTTGGCGCGCAAGGGATTTCATTTGTATAATATTTTTCAATAAAATACCAAAGCATTAAAAAAACATTTTTATTTTGAGAATATTTCCGTCATGTATTGACCGAAGTGATATTATACAAAGAAATCATTTTATAATCGATACAAAAGAAGACATATTATATGCCTATATAAAGGCAACCATTTGATATATTTTACAGCTCGCTGTTTTGCACGTAGCTTTTTAGATATCATTAGAATCGTAAAATTATCAAACATGTTGTCTGTTCGATATCAAATTTTAAAAAAATCTCTGTTGTTCCGAATTTACAAAAATGCATTGAGTATCTATTTACAAAACACGAAAAAATTATCAATCAACTATTTTTATCACAATATTGATATCACAAAGTTTTGGTTTCGTCACTCACTTAGATATAGCATTTTTATTTGATATGAATAATTTTGTAAGCGAAACTTTCGAAATTAAAGATTCAAAACATCATCACTCGTGAAAATGCATGGAAAGTATTTTTTTAGCGTTTTTAGTTTTTAAATCGCAACAAAATACTACATTTACGATTCTAGCCAATGTTTTAAGAATTTTTTTGCTGTTGCATTCAAATGACAGTTTTGACGCGGTTGGACGCGTGGTTGTTTCAACTTGCTCCTCATCGATCTAAATTTAAATCGAAGGGTCCCTGGCCTTTAACCATACATCATTTGTGTGGAAATATGAAAAGCATTCTAGACTAAGATTTGGACATTTTTGTACATGCATCTTATGTCTTTTTTTTCAAAATAAACCTATTCTGATGGAAGTTTATGATCACCACTTGAATAGAAATACTTCAAAGTGCACCAAGGATTTTTCCAGAATTTCAAATCTTGAACTTTTATGGAACAATAAATTCGTGAAAATATTTTAACTTTTGAACAAAATGTAACACTAAGTAGAAAGAATCTTTTTTTCTCACAGACTTGCGATTTTTGAAACCACACCATATATTTTTGATTGACATTCATTCACAAAACCAGTTTCACAAAAACGCTTCACATTCCTCCATATTATTCAAATCATCAAATCGCTCTTTGATCGGCGATAATATGTCTGATAATCGAATTCGATAATCGCATTGAAATGTTAATCTATAGCATGAATGTATATTTATGGAATACTCCAAAACAACATATAAACCTCAAACAATCAATTATTAAGTGCGGCTATAGTTATCTGTTGTCTTGAATTAGATGTTTAATATTTTAAATACTTGTAATTATTGTGACCAAATTGATTTTGGAATTTGTAATGACTCTCGTCTGATTGATCACTCTCTTGTTTATTTAATTTCAGGTTGGCGATGCCACTGATACAATAGTACCAGATGCAGCTAGTGCATCACCGTCAAAACACCACCATCATCATTCCACAAATAGTAAAAAGAAACGTGCTCCAGTTCACGAAAGTCTTAGTTCAGCTGAATTATTCACCTTATACAATATGTTGAATGGTGTCAAAGTGGACTTATTGTGGGGACGCAACAGTGAAGAGCAACCAGAAGAAATTCAAAGTGAATTAGATGACGATAAGCAAACAAGTTCCAACTCAACCATCGTGCCATGCGTCAATTCAAGCATTGATAGTAATACCAACAATAACGGTAGCAGTACAAAAGATGTTAAAGGTCACGCAAGACGTCCAAGCACCGCATCGGTTGCTTCATCCAATTCAGTCACAACATTGAGCGATTCTGATAGTGAAATCTCCACAGAAAATGATTCAGGCATCGAATCAGAGTGCAAACACGGAATCGACAAATCACGTGATTTAGCTAAACAATATCGTAAACATTTATTAGGTTTATATCGTTGTCTGGAACAAATGACCGACGCAGCTAATTATCTAACAGCTCGGTATCAAAGTGATATCGGACCAGTTTAATATACACACAACCCAATTGTAGTAAAAAAACCAACCGCAACACAAACCTAAAAACAAAAACAAAAATTAATGCAAAATAATTTGATTTTAATTACGTCGTTCAATTCACAATTAAATTTACAAACTTGAAGAAAGAAGGAAATCTTAAGCTGCTAAACATCTGAAAGTAACAATCTATCATTGTACGAAAATATCGAACAATTTAAATGGAATATTTTGTAAGAGAATAAGTGTCATCATTTTTTTTCATTTCGTGTTATGTTTTTCTTTTTAAATATTTTGGGCGTTAGAGTAGGAGGCAGATATATTTGCCAGAATTATCCTGCCAGCTTCATCATATAAAGAAATATCATTGGTTAATATTAATGAAATGTGAAAATTTGATCGGAATATCTATTTGTTATCGGAAATTCATTCCATTTGCCAAGCCAAATGGGTCCCATTATACGGTGATATGTAGCCTATGAATGTATCATATGAATTAACAATAAAAACAAAACAATACACACATAGCCGACCTAAACCTATAAATGACAAACATATTTTTGAACAATTTGTGATTTCCAAAGATCAAGGCCAATTCGTTTGCACAAAATCGATTGAAAAATTCACAAAATATAGAACGTTTATGTCATCCAAGTCAGTAATTAATTTAGTTTTATTTATTTAAAACGTGGAAAAAAAATATAAAAAAAATATATATTAACTCGATATATGCCCAAGAAAGCAATTTGTTTCCCTTTAAATATTCACATTCTTCTTCCATAACGATATTAAACTATTGATTAATTTTTGAAATTCAGCAAACTTGGTCAAATTCAATTAAAAATTGGATTATGCAAACCTAACTTGCCTTGGCCTGCAATCAAATAAACGACATTTATATGATTATGTTTAGCTTAATTTGATCGATGTGCATACAAATTAAAACCAAATGATGCGAAATACGCCGGATATAACAATTGATATTTGATTCACAATATTTTGCTGTTCGTAAAATAACAAAAAAACAATGTTATATATCGCTGTGAAGAAATAAACAGAATTCATTAGCATGGAGAAATGTAGTAATCGCTTTTTTTCGTATTAGGAAATAAAAGAAAAATTATACGAAAAATGTAATTGAAAATACTTTAATTCTTTTTTATATGGTTATGGAGGTTAAAATGTGAATCTAAAAAGCAATCCAAAAAACAAGGCCTTTTCAATACATTTTTTATTTTTCATTATTCTCTCGATTATAATTTTTATGTTAATCCATTAGATTCTTCTAAAGATCAAATCAAGTTGAATGTGAGAAAATGAATCTTGAATTCCACAAAAAATCGCATAAGTTTATATAAATAGAATATAAAAAAAATGAAAGAATTTTTTATATAAATCGTTTGTAAGAAAAATGTGTATGGTTGAAAAAAAAAAAAATTATCAAAAAAGTCTTATTTAAAACAACAACATAAATTTTCACTTTCATACATAACAGAAACGAATGAAAATGTGTAAAATAAAAAATTATGTGAAACATATGTAAGAATCTCGTTTTGCGAGAAAAAAAACTGCTTTTGTTCTACAGACAAGACTGTGAGAGACGCTTTCCAAAGATCAAAATGTAATTTATACAATGAAAAAAAAATTGTCTGTAAACAGTTTTCTAGTACAAAAATTTACCAACAACATTGTGATTTTGTCAACAATCAAGTTTGGATTGTGCTTTTTGCAGAAATTTTGTTCAAGCCCGCCTCTGTATTGTATGTGAAAAGAATCAACAAAAAATGTTAGTCGATACGAATCCATCATCGAGGCGACAATGCAATAACTTAATATTACCAAATTGTAACGAAAAAAATGTTCGGTTTGAAATGTAAAAATAAAAATAAAACTACAATAGAAAACGAATCATAGTTTTTATTGAAAATCACCTATTTTATTTGTTTTAGCATTGAAAGATGTAACACATTCACTCAAATGTTCATTTCTCTATAAAATGGAAAATAAATTACATCCAAATTTCCAATAAAGACACCTTACCCCTCGTGGAATTTCAAACTTTGCAGATATTTTGTCATTAATTTATAAAAAAAAATGTGACGTCATTTACAGAATTTGTTAGTCACCAAGAAATAATTTAAAAATCAAATTCAAAAAAGTCCATTCACCAAAAAGTCTACAAATGAAAATTCAAACAAATATAAAAATCTAATGATGCAGTCTTTTGAGAGCGATGGTTTTGGAAACCTTCGTTTGTTAGACCAGTTTTCAAACGAAAACAGACCAAATCAGACTTTTTTGAATTGGAATCACTTACGAGCACTTACATCATGTTTAAACATTGTCATTCAATACCTTGGTAAACAAAAAGTTACTCGAGTGATTTAAGCAGACATAAGATTTACATTCGAATGGAGTATGTCTTGCAAAATTTTGTCTACCGATAATATACTTGACTACCTGCACTATTTTATATTGTTTATTTTTTATGCGTTGGCATTTTTTGAAAATCCCCCTGTCATGATGTTCTGATTACGCCGCTGGGAAAGCTTGTTTGTTCCTATTATGGTCGTGCATTTCACATCAAGCCCGGACAATGTAGTGGCGGTATATTTTTCAATATGTAAGTAAAATATTTGTGCTATTATTGTTTAAAATAAATATACTTTTATTTATTGAACTGGACTAGTAAGGCAACTTTTGTGATATATTTATCTCAATAAATAACAATAATTCAAATTACAAAATAGATAACATTCTAATTGAACGGCATTTAAATTGCAATACATAATCTAAATAAAATATTTGTTTTTATATGTGTTACTTCTATTATAACATTTTTTTTCTTCACTTGGTTCAAATGTTGGGTTAAAATAATTATTTCCTCGTGTATTTAGTTAACAAAAATTCTTTAATTACTTTGCAAAAGCTATGAAGATAAAACTTGACAAACGATTTCAAATGAAAACGCAAAGAAATTCAAGATCAAATTATCAATTCAATTGTTAATTTATACATTTAATTAGAAAATTTAAATAAAAGTACCACAAATTGTAAATTATAATGCACTATAGAATCGCAAGAGACCACAATTTCGTTTGCATTATTTTCTCGTTACTATTTAAATTCAATACTTTCACTTTTTTTGTGCATGAGCTTGTTGAAAATCTGTTCTTCTATGGAGCAAGAAATTTATGCAAATAACATTACGATCATTTGTTATTTGATTAATGAAAAAAAGAAGAAACAAGTACATTTTTTATAGTAACTTAATTGTCTGCTTCTTGTTCTGAATATTTTGGGTAAATTTTAAGCATATCTGCTGTCACATCTTCAAATTCTTTGTTGAATAACGTTGCTTGAAAGTACTGTGTGAATAGTCGAGCCATGCTGAAAATTGAAAAGGAGAAAGATTATATTTAGATTGCATTCGGATATCTCTAATTCGACCCGACATTTTTATAAAAATGCAAATGAAAAAAAGTGTTTTTTTATAAATTGAAACAAAAATATTGTGATAAAAGCTATTTTGTAAATATACGAACTATTCATCGCCAGTTTTGGGCCATACTCCCTCCATAAATCCAATGTGACCACCACGAGCTGTGACAACGATTGCCACATGACTTGATTGTTCTGCAGCCATGGTCATCGGAATTGCTGCAAATTTGGATACAAATATTATAATATACTCTATCCCATGTATAAACGTCGAAAATTCTACGTGCACACAGCAGTATCTATTTTTAAATAGGATAAATCGTGCACGTTTAGAAGTTCCGACGGTATAAATGCTTTCCATTGTGCTAAATAATAAATATATGTGCTTTCAGTGTTTGAGATCTGGTGTTTTAAATTATTTCATTTTGTTGTGTCCAAATTTTTTACCTTCTAGCGGTTGAAATGGATCATCTGCAGCACTCAAGCAAAGCAATGGAACGGAAATTTTGTGCAATTTATTATGAAGCGTAGCCATACTGTAGTAATGATCAACGTCTTTGTAGCCGAAATGTTTTGATGTAAAATTACTATCGAATTCTTTAATGGTTTTACTTTTGAGAATTTGATCGAAATCAATATCATGGCGACTTTGTTTAAGAATTTCATATCGTTTCAATGTATCACAAAGTCGTCGAGTCAAATGTTTACCAAGCATACTATTTAAGTATGGTTTTTCAATGCTGGTTGTACCCTTTTGTACATCCCACGGCACAGATATGATTTTACAGGCGGTGAATATTTTTCGTGCTTCTTCGCTGTGTCGTGACAAATAGTTTCCCAACACCAGTCCTCCCATGGACACCCCTATTGCTCCAATTTTTGAATTTGGATATGATTTACGTAAGTGTTGCAATACTTCCGACAAATCTTCAACATTGGCGGCACAATAGAGCCGAGGTGTCTGAAAAAAATCAAAAGCACCCATTACATTAGTATACTATCGTCAGTATTGATGTTCAACATTTTACATATATAAATCGATTTTAATGATATCATGCATACCTTAAGTGCAACGCCGCCTAGGCCACGGTTATTGAAAACAACAATTCTAGCACCAATAGTGTTTGCGGCTGTAACCAAACATTTGATATATTCGGATTGTGATTCACCCGTCAGTCCAGGTAAAATTAATATCAGAGGTGCATCGTCGGAACAGTTATGATCACTCCAATCTAATGCAATCTCACCACCATCTTTCAATGTGAGCAATTCACGGCGATAATTTAATCTTGGTAACACTTGTTGTCGCAATAGACTGGCGAATACTGTTTGGGCACGACTTTCAACACACCAAAATGTCGGCCAAAATTTAAGCTGCAACATGGGAACATTGTTCAACAGAAACTGTTTGAATGGTCCTTCCGAATTCACAGCCAGAATAGGTCTCTTTAACAAAATATTTTATTAGGTGAATTTTAAATCATAAAAACGAAAATTCAAAGCCGTGAGTCACGGTATAAAAATCACACTCACCTTCACGACTTCAATGAGATAATATACAAAATATCCAACCGAAAACACGGCAAATATATTCCATCGTGGTAAATTTGATAAATAAAAATATAAGTCGTAAAGCAGCATTGCGATGGGCTTATCAAATCAAATAAACCTGAAAGAAGATTTTAATCACACCGATAGAATACCGACACTTTTGAATAAATATGAATAAGTTATAAAAATTAGTTTTCAAATCGTATCGGTGTATCTAAAAAGCCAATTTGATCGATTCAAATTTATTCGAAATGAGAATTTCTTATAGTAATAATAGAATTGTATATAATTCGTTGGGAATAAAAGTGGGAATAGCCGAAACCATGCTTTCGAACGCATGCCTTTAGTGAATGTATGACAAGAGATAGTAGGGAAGTGTCTTCGGAAATGTTTGAGGATTTGAAGATCCAAAATATTGCTGAAGACGCTTCCCTTCTATCTCTTGTCATACATTCACAAAAGGCAAGTGTTCGAAAGCGCGGTTTCGGCTATTCCCACTTTTATTCTCAACCATACAATATAATTCTTTCGTTGTACTGGTTGGTTGTTAATTTCAACAATAAAAAAATTTCCAGACTAATAATCCAACGTCATTTCAGGTTTTGCTTGTCAATTGGAGTCTAATTTCTTCTTATGGTTGGCATTTTTTTAATAACTTTTTGACGGCAATATACTTTATCACTTGATAATGTTTTCGATTTGTTTTTGTTTCTTAACCCATACCATATCATTTTATTTTTATTCGTTGTTCGAATTGTGGACGAAAACACAACTGGTGTGAATGGGTTAACACAATAATAATAATCCTATATATATATTTCTTTTGACGTTGAAATCGGTGTTAGTCTTCTTTAAAAGTGTTTGTTTTGACAACAGCTTAATGATTTTCATGATGAAATTTGTAATATCGTTTAAATGATAGCAGTTTATTGGAGAATTTCGTCATTTGTGTGTTTTATTTTGAACTGTGTGAGAAACAAATGTTATCGAATTCATACATCGGTTCGATTTTCCACATTTTCTCCTTGTTTTTTTTTTCACACGAACATGTGTTACTTTTTGGATCGATTTACGGCAGTGAAATTTTGCCAACGGCAACAAGGTTCATGAAATCAACAACATTAATTGAAATAAAATCAATTTTTTTTAATCAACAATAAATGAAAAATCATTTTAAAAAAATGATAAGAAACAAAAAAACACACTAGACCATTACTTTATACTTTGTATCTAAATAACTCATTCATTATGTGTGAATGATGTAATACCACAAGAGTACAATTTTTACACGCATTTTATTCATTTTACAGAGAATGTGTACATCATTCAACATTTTATTTTTTATTATTAGGTCAAACATACCCAGTCACTTGAAAAATGCGAAGAAAAAAAAATTGCACTTCAAAAATTGATTATTTTCAAATATAAATTCGAAAATCGAATTTAATCACAATAACTTTAAACCAAATAACAATTAAGAAAATGAATCGCTGAATTGCCGGTTTGATTAATCATACTACTTTAAATAGACTTATTTCGAACATAGTTCATAGTAAATTCAGCAAATACAACACTGAAATAGACGTACAAAATGATACTAGTCGACGTTTCATACTGAAACTGAAATCATCACGCGGGGCGCTCAAATTCAAACACCACAGAAACAAATACACAACACCGCAAAACATTTTTTTCTAAATCCATTGACAAACACATAAAAGTCAATTTAGCCGAGATAAGAAATGTGTATGTGTTTCACAATATATACATAAGTAGCGGAGACCTGGGCAAAATGAGATACATTGATTTGGGAGACATCGTTATTTTTTTTTATTCAAAGTGCCAAACAATTAAGGTACTCAGAGAAAATAAACAAAGCAAACGTTCGTTATTTTCAATTTCTCTAAGTAGGGCTACGATTATTCGAATAGGTGTTTGTTTCATTTCATTTAAATATCCTTTGACTAGCTTTCAGACAGTACCTTTAGCCGACTCGACCGCAATTCATAGTTCCTTAGTGACCCGGTCTTTCTCTTTCCTATATCCATACATATACATACCGATTAAAATGAGTAAGCGTGTGATATTTTTTTCATTTAGTTGTTGTTATTCATATTTGTGTTTGTAGCAGTGATTTTTTGTGTTTCATCAAAGTTAAATGTCATTGAGCTACACTAATCTATTACATAAAAGCAAATATTTGTTTTATCAAGCGGCAGATACAAACTAACTAATAAAGCTTTTAAGTAAAAGCGATCACAGCATCATAATTTAATGTTACCTGTAGCGGTTTTCAGTGACATTTCCTAATAATGACTTCATACAAATTCAATCTCTCAGAGCTTTAGAGAGATCGTTGACAATTATGTGCCAAATCATTTGTTCTTGAATGACTTCTTATCCATTCAACTTCACAAGAAATTTATTATTATCGCAAAAATTCAGAATTATTAAAAAAAAAATCGTCTATTCACTTTATATTCTTTTTATTTTGGCGCATGCACAGGTGTGTCAAAAAATTTCGGGCCTGACATATAGACGGCACTAGTTACAAATTGTTCATGTGCTGTAATTGAAGTACGAACTGTCAACAGTATTGTGTAAAAAAGTTGAGTTGATATTTGTCATCGTTTGTTTTCTACAACATTATTTATCAAGCAAATTCGATATTTTTAGAAAAATGGATAAAATCGAATATCGTGCGGTGATTAAGTTTCTCACAAAAGAAGGTATAGCACCAAAAGATATCAATGACCGCTTACGTGCTGTTTATGGTAAACTTGCTCCATCGTATACCAGGGTCAAAGAATGGGCAAAGCTATTCAAGTTGGGCAGAGAATCATTGAAAGATGATCCACATACAGGTCGGCCAGTTGAAGCAACTGCTCCAGATGTGGTGGAGAAAATTGATCATCTCGTGCACGAAAATCCTCGAATCAGCAAGAAAGTGTTAGCAGCAATGTTTGACATCTCAACTGGCAGTGTATTCAATATACTTCATGAAAAATTGCACATGAGAAAGGTTTGCTCACGATGGATTCCAAGAACTTTGAACAGAACTCAAAAAGAAGAACGAATTGCTGCTGCACGTGAGTTTCTCGAGTTGTTGGAATGGAATGAAACGGACACATTTGAGCGAATAGTGACCGGCGATGAAACGTGGATCCACTACTATGATTCAGAGCTCAAATCACAGACGATGGAATGGCACAAACGTGGTGAACCAGCATCGAAAGTGCCACGCAAAGAAATTGCCACAAACAAAGTAATGGCTTCTATATTCTGGGATGCCAAAGGCATAATAATGGTTGAATTCCTCCCAAAGAACACCACAGTCACGGGCTATTTATATGCACAACAGATGCAAAGATTGCGTAAAGCAATCACAGAAAAACGTCCTGGTTTGCTGACTCGAAAAGTTCTTCTTTTGCATGAAAATGCACCGTCTCACAAATCATTGCTCGCACAAGCTGCCATCAAGGAATGTGGCTTCGAACAACTCCACCATCCACCGTATTCTCCAGATCTGGCCCCCAGCGACTATTTCCTGTTCCCAAACACTGATAGATATCTGAAGGGGAAGCAATATGAGTCCGAAGAAGAGATATCGAATGATTTTTTCAACGTATGGGAGGACAAAGATGCCAAGTGGTTTGAAGGAGGAATTAAAGCATTAAAGCATAGTTATGAAAATGTCATTCGTGTTCATGGAGACTACTTTGAATAATAAATATAGTCATTTGAAAATACAATGTGTGTTTCTATATCAGGCCCGAAAATTTTTGACGCACCTGTATATGAAAAGAGATAGGATAGATTATAATCCAATATTGTATATGACAATGCAATTTAACCTATATCTAAATTCAGTAATCGAAGAATGACATCACCATCGACAGAAATTAGTTGAAAAATAAAATGATGCAATAGCTGTCACTCATATCTTAGTCTCTATTCAAAATGGAGACACTTTTGAACACTGATTTTATAAAAAAGTTTTATCATTGTGAAGATGAATAATAAAAAAATGATGAAATTGTTTGTTATAGAATGAAATTGACGAATAATTACAATTGATTTATGGTGAATCAATAAATTCCTATCTTTTTATTCATACATTTGAATCGCTTTTCGATGAAAATCATGAAATTCACATTTTCTGAGAATATAATTTCAAGAAACCGAAATTTTACACAATTATGTAAATCGCGGTTTGACATTTTTTAACAAATACGTTGGTGTAAAAAGTTTCATATTTGGCATAGCTTTGGTAGGAAAAAAGTAATAAATAAAACTCCTTGTTTATCATATTAGCTTTTAATTCAGATTTCCGATTACATGCTTTGTTTCTTTTTATTTAAATTGAAAGTAAAAACGTGTCTAAGCTGTTTTCGCACGAATGGCGGCACGTTTGCTGGTGACAGCTTGGAAACCAGACTTAATACTAGCCACCGAACATCGTGAACCACATGATTCACATTGCAAGAAGAATAGACGCGTATCTTTCTGTAAAATGGTTTCGGGGGAGCGGCAGGTGTGACACGTAACATATTCTTTGATGTATCTGCAAATGAATTGATTTGTGAGAAAACGACCTTCAGATTGAATGCTCGAGAACTTATTTTGAGAGATTCCTGAGATTTTATTGAAATATATAACCACCATATAAAAATTTAGGTTTTTTTTTTGTATGTCGGAGTTACATTTCAAAAAAATCTAGACAGAATTCTCATATTTATTCCCTGACAATCGTTTGATAAAAAGTTGATTGAGAAATGCGAATATTGCAATACCTTCTCAATACGTTTTCAATCTGTTTCGATTGAAATCGACCTTTGATAATCAACTGCTGGTTGCCGTCCATTGAACCACTAGTACCTAGGGGAGAATCACAAAATTATAGATATCATCAAAATAATCAAAATTATTGGAAACATATAAAAATGAAACCACTAATACCCAATTCAGCTAGCAAGAAATCCAATAAATGTTTCGGTTGACTGAGAATAAAAAAAACGATATTGTTTAATATTTTGACCAATCATCTTTCGGAGCGAAAAGAAATCAATTTAAAAGAATCGCAAATGTCTCACCGATGCAACGTTTTGCAAATATCTGTGAAGTTTGCAAATGATGTCTTTTTTGTTCCAACGCGCAAAACTTGAGGCGGTCTCATGACGAATTTCGGCTTACGACCAGCTGCCATGTCTGGGTTTTTGTCCAGAATAATTTCAAAGACACGTTTTAGCAGTTCATCGTAAGTGTAATCTCGATCTGAACCAAACCATGATGTGCTGCTTTCTTCAACTGTGTAAAAACAAATCCAAAAAACAAAATACATATTGATATAAGTTGCATTTGCATGCTTTGAATACGTGAGAAAAATCAAACGAAGAAAACAAATTGCTCAGATAAATGAAATTAAATTCGAAAACGAAAATTTCAAAATACCCGTATCAAGGATAATTCCTTCCTCAACTGATTGCATGAATTTAGATAAAATTAGACAAATTTATTCACACATTGAAGTATTTGCTTCTGAAGGAAGTGAAAAATAAAAATGTTACCATTTTCGGATAAAACTTGTTGTTGTTCCTCAGTTTTCTCGGCAACCAATTCGTCAAGTTCCTTCTTCTTTTTCTTCTTCTTTTTAGTTTTCGAAAAGTCCAAATCGACATCATAATCATTTTCGACGTTGCCACCCTCTTCACCAACAGCATCATTGACTGCATCCTCCTTCTTATCATCACCATCAACAGATGGCAGATTGTTCTCCAATTCATCCAGATTGAATGGCTTCTTCTTCTTTTTCTTCTTTTTACCGAAGTTTTCAAGATCTAAATTTTCATCGAATTCATTTGCGCCACCGTCATTCTCCTTGCCTATCCCCGACACAAGAAACACAATATTTTATTTATAAGAAAGTTTTCTCAACATACTAAAGACGAAAATAACTAACCATCTTCCTTTTCCATGTTATCAGCGTTGCTTTCACCTAGAGCCGCATCCAAATCGAAAGGCGTCTTCTTCTTCTTTTTCTTTTTGACTAAAGCCGGATCAAAAATCTATGGAAAATGAAAAACAAAAACAAACAAATTCAGAAACAAAGAATACCAACACTGGCCGTTGTTTTTAAATTGCATTCACATGAAAATCTTATGCTAACGACGTGATTTCATGTCGTCGTCATAAGATTTTCATGTGTAGATCAAATTATAGGGCATATATTTGAGGTTATGTTGATTGAAAAACATTTCGAAATTTATTGTCCAATATAATCAATCATTGATGAAATTGCAATACAAATAGATTTGGAATTTCTTTCGTCATGCATTGGTGACTGTTTGATTGAAAAATATGTGTTGCTTTTTATTTTGCGATGCGATTATAAAACAAATGATATGTCATTGTTTCAGCAGATTGTAAAAAATGCAATTTGTTTCATATCTATATTTGATATGACTTGCACATAGTTCTCTCTACAGGATTTCATTTGTTTTAGTTCTATGTTTTATATGATGTGTACTTTGAACTCAACGATATATTCCAAACATTTTGTTTTACCAAAGCGTTCATATCTTATGCCTAATTACAACTTTCTCACGCGATTTCTTTGATACGCACGAAATTCCTTGAATATTCATTTTAATTTTAGCTACACATTTTGATTTTAATCATATGTTTTAACTTAATACACTTACTGTTTCTTCTTCCGTCATGTTTTTGTATTTTTTTTTTAAATAAGAAAACTGATCACCAAATTATTATTGAATTTAGAAAGACATACAATGCATCTACTGTATCTAATGAATAAATGACGTCTACTCGATTCTCACACGTTGTAAGAATGGGTCCGTTCAATGGCCTGTATCCCGAAAAGCATAATACCGTGTATTTATACGTACACATACGTACATGTTGATATCGATGACAATGTGTATAGAAAATGCAAAATTGTTTCGACCGCATCAAGGTGTTTGTGTGTTGGCTGACTTTAATGTAACAGTGGGGTAACCCAAATTCATCGAAACAGAAAATTGTCACATTTCATTTGAAAATTAACGTTAATCAACTTTTTTTTTCTTATTTTGTTTATCGAAACAGAAAGAATGATTTTGCTTGACTTAGAACTCATTCTTTATATATTCTGATTATTATAATAACTTCTTTTTTATGGTTTTTAACAAACATTTTGTAAATTTGCAACGAATGGATTTATTTGCGCTCACAAGCATTAGAAGATTCGCACCTTATCAAAATTTTAAATTCTAATCTTTATATAATGGCTTCCCAAAATTATTTATAAACACTTCGTTCGATCCATGCTGTTATGAGGCCAGGAATTTTTTTTAGTCAGCCGGTGTAGACCAATTGACCTGGGAAAGAATGGAACCGAGATATTTTCTAAATAAAATCCAAGTCTACATTGTAATATCATTTCAATTGTATTTTTTTTTTATTCGAAATGGAATGAAAACAAAAACTGGTCCATCGAACTAATTTTAAATTTGAGATTCACTGGAATTGTTAAAAAAAAGGTTTACCTTCATGCATTGAGGAAAAGGTAATAATTATAAAATAATATCTTATTTAAATCTGATAACATTAATCAATACTTAAAAATATGCAAAAAGGTATTTATCGGTTATTTTCATATTCATACTTGCATACTTGGTGTTTTAAAAAACATATCTAAAAATTGCTAATATTTATTATAAATTTAATCATTATAAAAACACCATCAAAAACAATTATACTAAGTTTGTTATTGTTATTTTTTTGTTTGTATAAATCTGGAATTTGTTCTTTAACTTTTTGAATGTTAAATATTTGGACTATTTTGTGGATGAGTTTGATCTGCAAATCAGTCTCTATAATGCTCCCGAAATGGTTATGACTGGGACATACATAAATAGAGAATATCATTGTGTGATTTAAGTGGATGTGACCCCTTTTCGTGCCACCAACAAATTTAGCACGGGATGTTTTCGTATGTAACTCACGGCCTTTTTATGTGTGACCATTGTAAAATCGTAACTAAGGGGAGAATCACAAAAGAAAAGAATTAATTTGAAATAATCGATAAGTAATCGACAAATAATCGACAAATAATCGAAAAATAATCGAAATAATCGAAAATAATCGCAATAATCGAAAAAGAATCAATAACAATTATTAAATAATAGTAAGTGAAAGGTAATTTTTAAGTGAATTGCCCCTAGATCGTACCCATTGCATTGCAAAATTTTGTCATGCATACGTAAGCCGGCTCGAGACGCAGGACTACCTTCGTGCACATCAGTCACATAGATGCCCTATAGTTTTTAAGTTTATAAGTTAATAGCAATTTCCTCCCAATAAAAAAGACAAAAAAAAAAACACATTCAATTGAATTTACGTACATTGTCCGTATAACCTTGTGGGCTTTTCTTATAATTTTGATCGATTCCGCCTCCAATTTTAAAACCACACTTCAGCATCTCCTTTCCTTCAGCATCATAGTCCATTTCTTTATGTACTACAATCGGTATCTGAAATGAATAATAATAGTCATTTTCAATATAAACAATCATATCAATAATAGAATCCCAATAGATTCCAATAGTTACTATTCAATGTTTTAAATTTTTTTGTTGCTAAGTTTTTCAATTCATGAACTGATTTGATTGATATACACTTACACTGAGGCACTCCATGGCAGTGCCTGCCTGGTGTTGAAAAGCCATTTTAGCCATTGTGATAGATAATATTTATTTGATTTGTTTTTAAATCGAAATCACTCAAATTCAACAATTTTTCTTCACTGACGACCAAATTGTAAACAAATATACGCACACAAGCAATGTATATCAGACAGAGAACTACTTCACATTTATTTATTGAAATTAACTATAGGTGTGTTTTTATATTAAAAAAAAGACAACATAGAAAGAGATTTCATGAATGAATCAAAAGGAGAGAGAAAGAGAGCAAAATGAACTTCAAGATTGATAAGTAGCGCCATCTTGTATCATACTAACACATTGAAAGACAACTCTATTTTCTTTTTGAAATTTTATATTTTTCTTTTATATACAAAAAATTAAAAACAAGAAAATGCTGCCTTATTCAAATTAAAATCCTTTTTGTAATTGTTGTAAATATTCTTTTCGGACGATCATATCATCGGCTGGACGATTGTATGGTAGCCAAATTGGTTCACCAACAAAATATCGTTTGGCTTTTATATAATTGTTCGAATCAAGTGTAAAACGATGGTAAATTCCCTTTAAAAACAGGAAAAATTGTTAGAAACAAATGGAAATCACAAATAAAAAAATTTAACGACTAACCTTTGGAATAACAATCAAATCACCACGAACGACTTCAATCCGGATCCATTCATCGCTGCCGCTGTAAATTAAAAAAAAAACATTCAGTTTTCCTACTATGAATGCCATTAATTTGGTTTTACACACTCTCTAACATCAAAATAACCAGAACCATCGACCACAAATCGAATTTCTTCATCTGAGTGAAGGTGTTCAGTGAAAAAGGTCTTCAGTTTATTATCGTAATCGGGAAGGCAGTCTTTTGAACATATTATCTACAGAAATGAATTTGTATCAATTAGTAATACGAACAAAACTAAATTATTCACCAGCTAGTTTCTTACCTCATCTTCATATGAATATCCACGATCTTTGCGAATTCTATCCAATTTGCCATCCACATTATATGTATCAGCATCTAACTGAAAGTAAAATTCGCAATAAATTATGACAATGTGAAATAAGACTTTTTTAGATAGCTAAATCACAGGATATACAAACTTGGAAATATTCGACGCCAGTTTTTTTGAACAATTCGTCCAATTGTATATATTGTGGTGGGCTACGATGATGTTCCAATCGTTGATCGGTAACTTCATTATCCATGTACCACGCTCGAACCATTTTTGCGATTTGCTAACATACTTGAGAAAAAGTGAAAATATAACGACAAAAAACACTTATTGATAATGTCAAGAGATAAGCGCAACTACAGTAGACAATTGCGTTTTAAGTGATACCTGCGCTTAACGTGCAGCTCGCTATATATAAACACTCATTTTTTAATTCTCAATTAGTTTTATACTATATGACACAAACTCGTATCGATACGACCAAACGTACTAGATTTGTGCAGAAATTTAGTGGAGTTTTGAAATTTCTTTCAATCAATGGAGACGGTTTATCAGAAAAATTCTGAATTGCACTACATTTAAATAAGATAATTTTTAAATCGTATTAGAAAATTGATGATTGTGGCCATTATCTTTGTTTATAGTAAAGCTCACTTTTGAAAATCCAAAGTAATGAAAATATATATTGAAATGATTTTCAAATTCTTGCATCGAAAGTTTTTTCGGATTGATTTGCCTTATATGTAATGGTCTTGTATTTCATAAAAAAAAACACATTCGATGTTATTAAACAGCAGATATTGAAAATTCTAGATATTAGCAAGTTTTAGTTTTATCTCGAAATTTGTTTTTGTTGGTAGCACAAAATGAGGAGAAACCACTTTAGATTTGCGGTTTTTCACTGTATTTATGTAACAGTTGAGAGATGATCATTTTTCCGAATTTTAATCATTCATCTTGTTTATTTTTATCGAGACCGTTTTCTCTCACTTTTGCCCGTTAAAGAAATGCCGCATAAACAAATGACTATAAATATCACATAGAAACACGATGAAGAAAGGAATTTTTCGTTTTGTTGAAGTTGATTTTCATCGGAGTTTCAAATTTAACTGCTGAGTGTGATTCGCATGCGACAGCATAAACAAAATTATTCTTATACAATACAATTCTAAATGTGTGAACCACCGCAACGTTTTTATTCGTTCAAACAATATGAAGGAACAATGTTTATGTTTAAGCGTGCGACGCACATTCAGCAGAAAAATATATATATTTATTTTTTAAACAGAAAAAATAATTTTGCATTATGAGGATGTGTAAATGTTTTTGGACATTTCTCTCTCTTTCTTCCCTTTTTTTTTAATATACATTTTTTTTTTGAGCTGGCAAATATATCAGTTGACCCATCAAAATGTCACATACAGCAAAAGAGAATATTAGCAGCAATTTAAATTTGCAAAAAAGAGCGGCATTCATAACTCTCAACCAAATTCACCGCTTGGTGACGGGACAAGACGAATATTATTGTAGGTTGCACTAGAAACTTCTCCCAGTAAAATCCATTTATAACAAAACAACAACAATATCAAATGCATATGAAGACAGCGATGAGATGAATTGAGTATATGTTTGACTTTTGTACACATCATAAATAATTACAATTCAATCAACTCAGTTAGATTTACAGACATTATTATTGAATTGGAAAATCAAACCAATAACATGAATGCTATAGAAATTCAGTTAAATATATAAACATGATAAAAAAAAATAAGGAATCATATCCATCCACGTACAATAACCGAAAAAGACCATGGTACGATGACACAATTGTACGGTAAATGATTTTCGAGAGAAAGAGTGAAATTGAATGAGTGAGAGAAGGAGACAATACGATAGTCTGGCGGTTTAGCGGTACGATCAATACCAATTCTTGTATACATCCACACGAACGAGATATCTATAGAAACGTTTAGATTGTGTTGGATACAAAAGAATATAGATGTTGTTGTTGTAAATGCTGTAGCTTTCGGTTGTGTTCAGCGAGAGGCAACCGAGCAGGCCACGAAAAGAACAAATATTCACTAGCAACATTTTCCAACCGTACATCAGTTCAGTGTTGATAACTAAGAGCGTCTGATCGCTTGTGAACTTTCTGGTGCTGATACAAATTACTTGAATCCTTCAAACCTAACGGTTGAATTCTGTGAAAAATATCCAAATTTTTTTTCAAATAAAAAATTGTTAAGGTGAGCAATAGAGTAGTTTACGAAAATAATTTTTTTTTTTGTTATTTTTACGATATTAATGGTAATTTTTGTTTCGAAAATTGTATATTTAATTATGTGCGTTTTGATCAAAATGAAGAAGAAAAAAAATCAATTATTTCTAATTCCGGCAAAACAAATGTTCATCACGTTAGACTTTTCTGTAGAAAAAGGTTTAATTATTTAATTTAAGTCTTGTGATCCCAATTGAATGTGGTGAATGTAAACTTGATTTTTCTTTCTATTAGGGAATATGATGAACAATGTTACGTAATTATAAGAACTGTTCTCCATGACCATGAAAATCATGAAAACTGATTTTTTTTTTTAAAGTGAATTTCAACACATATTTCAATAATCATTATTGTTAGTTTTGAATGGTTAACAAGCCATAATTTTGTCTACATTAGAAAAAAAAAATTCAATTTAGAATGTAATTGTCTAGATCATTGAAAGTTCGTCACTTAACGTTGGCAATATAAATTGATGGTACACTTATGTACGCATTTTTACATCTTTTTCCAAACTATCGTTCATGACAATTGGAAAAAGTGTACAGGAATTCGTTATAAAAAGAATGACTGAGTAGTTTAGCTAGCGTTTACACATGGAACATGGTGCAATAATGAGGAATACGCAAATTAAAATACACTACAACAACGTTAAATACGATATTATTATATAGAAATGTTGAGCACTAACACAAGTAAACAGATTTTGCGATGTATGTGTTCAAAGAGAAATAAAACAGTGTTGTTTAAAAGAGTGAAAAAAGAACGGCTTGGTGTTCCGACGGTCACCAGCATAGTTCATTGCACATGCAATGCTATTGCTTTATAATTTTATTTGTGTTTGCAAATAAGCCCAACTGGTAGTATAAATTCCAAATTGCATATGCAACAACAAAAGCAGACCATAAAACGTTGTATGGTGCGGAATGTCTTCTTTTTTTAAACTATTGTAATCAAAAGTGTCGCTTTCATTTTAAAATGCAAAAAGCCATCACGAAAAAAATCATGTTGTGGTGAAATATAATGTGTTTCGGTGTTTTCTCAAGCCAATGTGTTCACGTCTTCGTTTCAGACGAATTTACTGTCACTATGCTTCTGCCGATATATGCACAAAGAGAAATACGAGAAATTCCAATGTGGCTGAATCAATGTAGTTCTGTCATACTTAAATATTGAGTTTCACGCATTATATTACGTGATATTCATACAAAAATATTTAATTCGTGCATTTAGCTTAAATATAAATATATATCTTTATTTCAGAATAAACACTAGGTTTCAATCATTAAATTGTCCCGCATTTTTCCAATGTGTAACCAATTTTGATAAAATACATCTTGAGTTATCAATTCAACCGATTTGATTAACATAATCTACTGAAATAGACGATTTGAAGACAATAAAAACGCTTGTGCATGAAATCACTGTATGAAAAATAGTTCTATTCTCATAAAGTAATGAAACAAATTTGTTTGAAAATAATAAAGACAACAGCGTCACATATAAAAACACAATACTCCAATTCGAATTCGAAATATGCACGAATACAAGTACCATTCTTGATGAACCATTCAAGTTTTCTACAGACAAATTATTGTTACAGGCAAGTCTACTAGCTATTGCAATTCTATTTTCAGTGTTTACCTCATATGAGTTTTCATTCATTTATCTTTTTTTATTATTACTGATTTCCCCCTTTCTCCCTCCATCTCTCTCTCGCTCTATATCATTTTTTTTCTTCTATTTCGTGATATTCTAAATAGCATTCAATTCAGTCTGGAATTCAGTAGTGCTCACTCTGTCTTTATTCAGATTTCATTCGATGTCTGTTACGTTGAATAGATAGATGCACTTGAAATAAATCAAATAATGATAATGTTGTTACGGGCTTCGGTACGAAAAGATGAACAAAGAGACAGAATTTCTTGAACAATTGCATTGCAGCGTTTTAATAATTGCAACGTTGGCAATGAATTCAATGTATAAGGCTTGGATTGAGTCAACCGAATAGATCTTTGTAGTTAATTGTTTGACATATTGTTTATATTGTTTTGTTTGATCGACTTTATGTTGTTGATGAAATATTTATTGTTTAGCTTATTTATATTTGAATTTAATACTACCAACAGAAAAATTAAAATTATATAGGAGACTTTTAGAGAACATTGAACAATTGATGAACATTTCACAAGAAAATAGTGAATGTTGCTACCGCCTAAAACTAACCTTAATTTCTCTTAGTAGTTGTTTATAATATAGAGTAATGATCTGCTTTGAAAATAAAAATAAGAAACCATAGCAAAAATAGATCATATCAATAGTTTTCCACCTGAAAACCACCTATTTCAATGGCTGAAATACATGCCGGTTATGTAAGTGGTCACTCTTCTTCCTCTCTTACTAAAAAGGATTTTGTTGCACTATCTTATGCAAACACAATTTATGTATTGAATACATTGTTCTGTCGAATAGCAGTGTGTTTTTGTGTATTCTCCAATAATTTGCGTCACATAACATTGTATTGTAACCAGCATGTATACGGATGTATTGGCTGACATCGGCGCAGTGCTTACCGCAATTTTTTTAAACAATGAAAAAAAAACGTTAGACATTTTATAGCCATCGTATAATTTCAATATACTAACAGATATAATCGAATCTCTATAAAGATTTTCAGGCAGATATTGAGAGTATAACTGAAAGCATTTGATGGGTGGTTAGTGAAATTTGTTTTTGTAAAAGGGAAAGAAAAGGAGAATGCAATTTGAATTTCATGTCAAAGCCGAGGTCATAGATTTTGATATGTTTGCGGAATATTCAAGGTCACTAAATCTGTGTATTGAAATGAAAATCTGCATGAGAACCTATTACATAATTGTTGCACAATAGCTATGGGCATCATTCTTTAATATATTCACACAATATTTCCTCCGTTCTATCGTTCTATTCCTCTTTTTTGCACACGTTTTCATTTTGAATCATCACACATACACTTCAATAAAGGTGTGTTTGTTTTTTTCGAAAGAAGAAAGATTTTTTTTTTGCTATGCCATGTTGTTACGTAACGCATAAGTCATAGAGCTTCGTTTCATTTTCACATTTTGTGAAGCGTCGGATCAAAAGATACAGACGTTTGACAAACACGGCAAAAGAATAATTTTCGTAATTATCGGATGATTTTCCGGTTTGGCATGATGACAAAAATATGCTTAACTTACTCGAATACAACAAAAAATACAAATTTGAGACGAAATTGTTTTTGAAAATATCTGTTGAATCCTTTGTTTTATTTTTTAATGAAAAAAAAAATATATTTGAAATATTTTTTTCATTTTGCATTTATTTCGTAACGAATACGAAAACGAAATATTTTAAAACAAATGACACCCACTAGATTTTCTTGAGACGAGATGTTTTTTTGCTGATTATAATGATTTTTTTTGCTTGATTGGAAAATGTCCAAGATTGCGTTCTGCTCAGAGTGAAACCACACTGATGCTTAATGATTCGACTAGCAATTGTACGAGTTCAGTGTAGAATTCATAATTTTTCATCAATTGCGTATCGGAAAGAGTCAAGCTGTTTCGTGGAAATTTCGAAAAATACAATTACAGTAGACTTTTGATCTAGCTTGCAGTAGTTCAAGTATGAAAGACGTAAGATTTCATAACAAATAACACGACAATATAAAAAATATTGTGTATGGTCTCATTGTATATTAATTCATGGTCAAATTTATCAAAACCAGCCTTGGCAGTTAATGTAATGAAATTTTTAACATTTCACTTTGACAAACGAACATATGTGTTAATTCTCATATATCCAAATACTTTCTTCAAAACGGGACATTTTTTTTTGATTTGTGTATTAATTATTTATCATATTTTGCAAAGAACTGCCCCCAAATAATATGAAACTAATGAAAGCTATTGATAAATTATTTTTTTTTTTTTTTTGTGAAATAAGTATGTTTTACTTTGGATTTTAGTTTTCTACAGACAAAAAATTATTTAGTAGTAGCCGGTTTTACGTATGAAATCTAGTAATTTTCATGTAACTGTAAAATTAAAATGAAAGACAAGAACCGCGTACTGTTGTTTTATACATATTTTTATCATGATTATTTCTTTAAATATATTAATGATTTTTATTTTTTATGATTGAAAGTGCTTGAAACAATACTTGAAATAATTTGTTTGAATTCATTATTGTTTTAATATTTTAATTGAGGATGTTTTCCAATTCCATCAGTTTTACAGTGTGCATGTTAAAAAATAAAGGACCATAATATATATTTCATTCAAAAAACTTTCAATTGCCTGCAATGCGACTCGAAAGTCAACTTATTCAACATTTTCAGAGTTTGAAAAATTTAATTTTGAATTTCAGCTACTAAAAATTTATATGATATGCGTATATTTCTAATTAACAAAAGCTAAAATTCCTTAAAAATTAAATAATAATGATTTGATATTCGCAGACATATTTTTTTTTTCAAAAGTAGTTATTTTTTCATATTAAAAAATTCATTTTTTTAACCTAATTTGTGAAAGCAATAATAGATTTTGATTAAAATTTGGATTATAATAAAGAGATTTGATATTGATCTTTCATAATTTATTTTTAAAAATGAAATTAAAACGATTTTTCAATTTTTAATTTCAATTCGCCTCTCGGTATTCCGACATTTGGTCGTATGCCGACATTTGGCAATCTACTAACATATAATCAACAATATAATTTGGCAATCTAACTAATGTTATCGTAACATTATTTCTGTTTTGGGATGGAGTAAAATCGTAAGAGACCTTTTATCGATAACTACTTAATAAATTTCATTTTAAATGTACCATGGTCATATGGTTTAAGTCAAAGTCAACTTAATCATCATTTTTTTAATATTAATCAACGGTGACCGGTCATATCATCCCCGGTTACAATTTCCCCCATACAAATCTAATGGAGAATTTATGCCCGAAATATCGGAGAAAATAATTCCTCTAGCATCGAAAATAATAGTCACTCAAACGAACTTGAACTCAAACTATAGTTCGTATAGCGTCAAGCTATCAGCTATTGCCTGTCAAATGGACGGTAACAAGCAACATACAATGGAAAATCACACAAGAGGAAAGTACGCATCGAAATCAAAACCAAAGAAAAAAATAATTATACAAAAGAGAAACGAATTTTAAATGAGTTTCAAGCCTGGTTTCAAGTAGAATAAATTGTAACACAAGTCAAAAATAGAGCAATTATTCTCTTTCAAGTTTTCGAGAGAAAAAAAAGTATTCATATTTCTTTCAATTTATATTTGAAACACAAATACGAAAATGTTTTTATATTCAGAGTATCAAATGCCCGGGCAAAATTGAAAGAACTTTCAAAATGTCTTAATATTGTGTTTATAGACGATAGACGATTCAAACTAAAGTAAGTGCATTTTTATGCGATTTTAATGATGAACACAAAATAGTTCAACACTGTCACATTTTCTCTAGAACTCTTATTTTTTGCCACGTTGTATTTTCCTCGCAATCATCTTTTTTTCAAATGGGAAATTCTCATTTTATCAGAAATTATTCCACATTTTATAGAAACTTTCCAAAAAATATATTCATTTCATCTATCCAGGATATTAAAAATATTTTCAAATATAAATAATCCAATAAATTTATACAATTATTTTGTAAACCTTGTATGTTACTTCAACAATATGTGCTCTATCTCTCTTTCTCTTTGTCAACATCGCCAACAAAACTTTGTTCTTCATCCGAGATATTTCAGTTTGATAGAATTAAATTAGACACAAACGAGCTGAATACAATTTAATTTTCAAACGAAGCCAATAGCTTGCTCATCGCATATCAAAGCATAAGAAGAAATAAAAAAAAAGAACGAAAACACAATATATTTTTGAAACTACACTTTTGTGTCATTTATTTTGCATAAGATTTGACATAATACGAAATAAAATTATCATTAAATAATCAACTATAAAATACATAGAAGTGAGTGTTAATTAATTTTGACTAAAATGAAACTATTACAATTAGAATAAGTTGAGACGAAAGCGCGCAATGCAATATGAATAAAACGAATTGTCGTTTGTCTATAGAAATGAATTGTTAAATTTGATTGAACAAGAAATGAAAGAAAGAATGTGTGCAAGTGTATTGTAAGCTAGGGGACAGACAAATGTTTCGGGATCTTGATTTGAGTCCAGCTTCACGTAAATTCAACGAAGATTGGAAATGATCAGAATTTGAATTTGGAATTTATGACGATCGAAACTGAATCAAAAAGATTTGAATACTGAATTGTAGCTTCTTGCCGTCGATTATAAAAGCGTTGGGTTATAGCAAACTTCAAAATTGATTGAAACTGTCACATTAATTAATGAAAGCGGTACATATTATGAGCAATACTTTTTCAGATGCTAAATTCTTCACACACATTCGCATTTTAAATTCGGTTTTTATCATATGCTAAAAATGCGAACGGATCATTTGCTACTCATGTACGCTCACGAGTGTAACTAAAAACTATTTATGTATAGCTTTGTCATCAAACAAAAAACTACGTTAGTGGCGATAGAGGATTTAAAATTTCCAAAAAGGTCAATATTGTTTATCACAGTCTTTTTACAGAGGAAGAAAAAAAACAAGGAATCTTGTGTGTTAACGACAACAAACGGCTATTCCTATATTTGATTTGGGCTGCCATTTTAAGTTGAGATGAATAACTTCCCATTGAGCATCACTACAAATTTCAATTTATATTGAAGAGAGAACATTCACAAAATAATTAAATACATATGTGTGAGTGATGCCGTCACTTGTATTGTGAAAAGCTAACTGAAAAACGTACATACTTTTTATTTATCGTCTCATTGAGAATACTTAGTTGGTTAGTGGAAATGATTATTGTCGGATTGCATGTCGACAGAATGTAGTTAGTTACGTAAATGAGCAACTGTGAATATTTGCAATCATGTGATTTCCCGCTTGTATAATTCATTCAATTCGTTAATGCAGATATCACATACATTTGTTGCTTATAAACTACATTTAAAATGACACATATATTATACTCGTTGATGGATTAATTTTATTCGACGAAATTTAGTCTGATAATTTCATACAATGAAGACCTGTTTGCCAAGCGGACAAGAGTGAAAAAAATGTCACAGCGGTTACGGTATATTCTCATTTGTATGTGCATCATGTATATGGGAAGAATTCTGTATATTGACACTATGTCTCATAGAAATCGACATATTCGACACTTTAACTAATATTGATGCTCCTCAAATCTTTTATAAAACAATATTGTTTATAGATTTATTCAATAATAAAAAATCGAAATTGGAAAATATTTTCGCTTTGAAAACAACAACAATCTTGTTATATTAATAGAAAGTTTCTCATACACTTCTCAAATCGAATACATTTCTTATGTCCTATTGCTGGCATTTTATTGAGTCGTTTCGATTTTCTATGAAATAAAAAAAATGTACAAATATAGATATAAAAATGCACGTACATACAAATGGTCACAGAAGTCTTGAGTATTTATAACTAATATAATCTTTGTCTTATATGATCCTTTTTTTCTAACAGTAAATAAAATAATAATAAATATAAAAATAATATTTTATGACGATACGGAGAGCTTTTGACGATATTCAATCTAATGTAGCTATAGGTCTGATGCATAATTTTCGAGAAGAAATGTAAGAAATGCGCTTTTGAGACTTCAAACTCAAATTGAAAAGATTTTTTTTTTCGTACTGTATTTGTATTCGTTTTGTATAGTGTTTGTTGCTTCGAAGGATATTTAAAATTAAAGTTTATAAATAATTCAAATGCGAATTGAAATAAAATGAAACCAAAGTTCATCGATTGATTTTGGGAACGTACAGTTACAATACGATTAAATGATGATATTTCACATACCTTGCACGCCTTAACTGCTTAATTATGTGTAAATGAAATTTTTGAAATGAAAATGCACAAGAAACAAATACACACAACGTCAAAAAAATTTGCCGAAACAATTACAAACGCATACAGACACACCCCTTAAATCGAATAAAAAGAGAAAGTGGTGCGGCAAGAAAACATTTTATTTCATTGTATCTACGGTACGAATACAAAACACGATTTGAATACATATATCCAAGGAGTGAAAACTAAACAAACATCGACTAACTGTAGATGGTTGGTTTGATATTGCTCTGCAGATAGATTTGTTGACGGAGAGTGGTGTCTAGTGTGCAATTGAACTTGAACGAAATATCAATAGTGTAAATGTGTGTGTGTTTGTTTGCATGAATGTCTGTGTGATTGTGTTTATGTATGTATGCGATGCGTGTGTGCCTTCGTTTTTTTTGGAACCGTACCGATTTTTCTGTGTGTGTTGTTCTTTTTTCGTTCCCTTATTTGTCTCGCGCGCACTGTTTCATTCAAACACACACAGTACCAAACAGACAAAAATCATCAACCCGAGTCCAGTGTAAATTTGTGTACTGCTGGATGCGTGCGAACGTTTCAATTGTATGTGCTCGTCCTGTCTTTTCTATTTCATCACCAAATTTATATTTAAACGTCGTTTATTTCAAAGCATAGTGCAAATACAATCTTTTCTACTTCATTTTTATATAAATTAAAAACGTTACGAAAATTAAAAAAAAATTACGAATAAAAATAAAGTTTCACAAAATTGCATTTGATACGCGTTAAGTTTGTTTTTCTATTTTTTAAAACGACCAAATTTAACGCCAAAAAGTAAAGAAATAACTTTAAATAAATAGCAAAAACGGTGACAGCAATAAGTATAGTTTAGCAAGTTTCGTGGTATTAGACCAAAAATCGAATAAAAAACTAATAAAAATGGGTGGTTGTGCGTCAAAAGATAAAAAGGATAAAACAGTTGAAGAAGATGGTACAGCTGGCGGTATCGAAGGGTGTGTATCAAACTCGATGGTATTCTTAGCGAGGTAACTGTGCAGTAGCGGCTTTACGATTGTCGTTCTTGTCAGCCGATTGCGTGTGTAATTTTTATTTAAAGAATTTATTTGCTTGAATCATTTTTTTTTTATCTTTTTTTTTAAATCCCCGTCTTGATTTGTGATTTAAAAAGACAACAAAATTTACATATTGTTTCGAAAATTCACTTTGGCGCCAAAGCGTCTCAAATCTGAAATTAAAAAAATATTGAAATACTGAAACGTGTTGATGTCATTCTCATGAATTGTGGTGAAACGGTTGTGTTTTTGAGAAAATGTGGCGCCTAGTTTTTGGTGGCAAAATTGCAGGACGACATGAAACTATTTTTTTGGTATACACAATTCATCGAGCGAGGTAGATGGATGTTACTATGTCGAAAATCATTTAAACGTATCAGTGGTGCATGTATGTGTGATATTTATTGTAGAAGTGGTTGCTGCCATATAAACAATGTGTGTATGTATTTGTTTGTATGACTGTATGTGTATACGAAGGCTTTGATTGCACACAGTATGGCCAAAATAGAATTCAGAAGAGGCAAATGTGGAAAATGAAATACAAATGAACCACCGAATTTTTGCAAGCAGATTTTTAGGCGGTCGCTTGTTTTTGAATAAAGCAATGCTTTGGAAAATTTCAAATTAGATGAATAATCCACTATTCACGAAGAACATTGATTTTCGATATGTTTTAATGATATTTTTATACTCCCGTTTGATTCGATTACACAATATTTTTCAAGGATGAACTACATATATGTAGCTCATTATTATATGGGTTTTATAACACAATGAATTTATCATCAATATATAATGCACTTGGATGCGACGAAAAAAGGCCCACCAAATTTACCGGGGCATACATTTGTTTTCAAATAAAATGGAAACAAAACTGACGTAAAAATAAAATTGATTGATGAAACAATTTGAATTGAAAGAGAAATGAATTTTTGTTTTTTTATTTCTTCTATTGATTATCTAACTGATGATTTTGGCTGTTTGTCTATTTTGGTGGTAATAAAATCTATTTTGGTGGTAATATTTTCCTCCGGTGATTTTACAGAGAAAAGAATACAGTTTGATTGCAAATTATCACCAAAATATTTAAGAACACTTTTCTGTTTTGACCGACAATCTACAAACAAGTTTTTGGGAATTTCTCTATTTCCCTACACAAAACAAGTTAGATGTTTACAAAAATTGGTATTATTGCACTGATTTTAATGTTCAAATCAATTATTTTAGTATTATTATTATTTTATTGTTTGCAATATTTGAAATTGGTAATTTAAATAATGTTGTTAAAAGTGGTAGATGATATACAGCTTGAGATGTGTTGTGATGCTATAACCTTGTTATCATATGTTGAAGATGAATGATATTTGGGATATTTTCCGTCTTTCTTTAAATTTTATCATTGAAAAAAAAAATATTAATCAAATAAATTTCTCTGCGTTAATTACAGCAATAAATCCGAAGCCATGGTTGATGCTGCTGTTTTGGAAAAATTGGAAGCTGGTTTCACCAAGCTCGCAAGCTCTGATTCAAAATCATTGTTGAAGAAGCACTTGACGCGCGAAGTCTTTGACAAGCTCAAGAACAAGAAGACTTCCTTCGGATCAACTTTGTTGGACTGCATTCAATCCGGTATTGAAAACTTGGACTCTGGATTTGGTATCTATGCTCCAGATGCTGAAGCCTACACTGTCTTTGCCGACATTTTCGATCCAATGATCGAAGACTACCATGGTGGTTTTGGCAAAGATGCCAAGCATCCACCACGTGATTTCGGCGATGTCAGCTCCTTCGTCAACGTTGACCCAACTGGTGAATATGTTGTATCAACTCGTGTACGTTGCGGTCGTTCAATGGAAGGTTATCCATTCAACCCATGCTTGACCGAAGCCCAATACAAAGAAATGGAAGAGAAGGTCAGCTCAACATTGAGCGCTTTGGATGGTGAATTGAAAGGCAAATTTTATCCATTGACTGGCATGGATAAGGCCGTTCAACAACAATTGATCGATGACCATTTCTTGTTCAAGGAGGGTGATCGCTTCTTGCAAGCTGCAAATGCATGGTAAGTTTAAATCAACTATTTAATCAATTATCACATCATATTCACATTTGTTTTTCGTTTCATAAATGATTGTAGCCGTTTCTGGCCAACTGGTCGTGGTATTTATCACAATGATAACAAAACCTTTTTGGTTTGGTGCAATGAAGAAGATCATTTGCGAATCATTTCCATGCAAAAAGGTGGTGACTTGGGCGAAGTTTATCGTCGTTTGGTAACTGCTGTTAACGAAATTGAAAAACGTGTCCCATTCTCACACAACGATCGTCTTGGTTTCCTTACTTTCTGTCCAACCAATTTGGGAACAACCATCCGTGCTTCAGTGCACATTAAAGTGCCAAAATTGGCTAAGGTAAGCCAGTTCTAATAATATTTAAATGGTTTGCAATTTTCTTTTTTTAATGAAAATCATCACACATTTTTCATAGGACTACGCCAAGTTGGAAGAAGTTGCCGGAAAATACAACTTGCAAGTTCGT
The DNA here is from genome assembly GCF_009176525.2 of Contarinia nasturtii. Lineage (NCBI taxonomy): Eukaryota > Metazoa > Arthropoda > Insecta > Diptera > Cecidomyiidae > Contarinia > Contarinia nasturtii. Next base: position 3,213,314 of record NW_022197544.1, read on the forward strand.
GGTACATCTGGTGAACACTCTGAATCAATTGGAGGAATCTACGATATCTCCAACAAACGCCGTTTGGGATTGACTGAATACCAAGCAGTCAAGGAGATGTCAGACGGTATCACCGAGCTCATCAAAATTGAAAAGAGCTTGTAAATGGCTTAGGATCTACAATGCAAGCATCCAAGATTAAAATTGTTTCATTTTCAACAACAAAATAATCAATGATCGGCAATAAATTTATTGGAACTAATAAATGTTCAACAAAAAAAAACACAAAACTGCTTTTTGAACATCATATTAATTTATGCTGAAATCTATCTAAATCATGATAAAACCAAAAAAAAACTTACTTGTAAAACTAAAATCAAAATTTTGATGTAAAATGTAATACAAATTCAATGAAACATGAACAGCATTATCAGAAAAAAGAAAAATTAATTAATAAAATCCCAAAAAAATAAAATTTATTTAAATCTATCCGTTTAATATCATTATATTTGTTTACAGAACGTTTGCAATGAAGATCAATATAATGAAATTATTAAGATTTCTGATTGTGACACATTTATCTTACGATTTTTGATTCCCCCCATCAGCTTGCTTCTGGTCTTCTCAACGTCTTTGGTTTTGTTGACTGAGCCAAATGTCATCTATTAAACCTTTTGCTTTCCCGAATCCCGTGAATCTGCGGGCCTATCTTTTATTGTGTAAAATTCTTTTTTCCTTTTTATGGCTACGCTTTGGAAGGCTTTACCTAGGGATGATCAGAAGAAAAGAATTGATAAAATGGAAAGGCTTGATGATTTCTTTTAAAAATTTTACGCCTTCTCGAGGATGTATTGATGTAATTATAACACAAAAACATTTCAATTTACTTTAAAATGTGTTCACATTTGGAAATTTTCAAATTATTTTCGAACATTATTCGTAATTGAAAATGGTTGGTATTTTTTTCAATATTGAAAAAAATAAATAAATAAATCAAAACCTTGCCAATCGTTGAAAAAACTCAAATAAAAAAAATCGTATCAACATTTCTTTAGAAATCTATAGAAAATTAATCATTTCACGGCAAAATCATAACAAATGTTATTACTTTACTATATAAGGTTTTTTTTTTTTTAATGTAGTCTTGTCATAGAAACTATACGCAGTGAAGTAAATGGAGGACGATAGGGAACATATTTGTGATTCGAAATCTGATTGGATATGCTCTACGCAAGTGTGTTGTTCGTATTTGAAATGTGTGTATTGTGAGCACCAGAGAGAAACCATAATGTATATGTGTATGTGTATGTACGAATATGTGTGTGTATTTGTGTGAGTTTTTCGTTTATATGGTATTTTCTCATAAATTACGAAATTCTATAATAGTGTTAAACGCTCACACCTACACAATACAAAAGATGAAATCGACACACAGAGGAAAAAAATCACTTTTTATGCACGTATTGAGTTGAGTCTCTTTCGAAGTCAGTTCATTTTCACTGCTTCGATCTGAACAAATTTGACAGGTTGAAGGAAATAGTCAAATCGAATAGCTTATTTTTTTGGCACAACAATCGACGTTTTTCTTTAATTTATATTTTTTTTTTATTTTTCAAAATAAAAATAAGCCAAGGCAAATAAAAATCAATCAAATACACGGTGACAGCTATTCATAGCATTTTTGTGGTGACAACCGAAAACAAAAAAAAAAATCATGCAATTCTAGAAAATATCAAAATAAAAGTATTATCAGTTTTTTTCGTTCTGATGTTACTTTTTGTTCTTTTATGACACTGTATTCCGATGCAATTTATTCGTTCCATTTTGTGTTGTGTAATTGTGTAGTTGGTGTTCTCATATGTAACTTTCTTTCTAGTGTATGCCTGTATGCTCCCAAATTGTATTGTTATTCAAACTAAATAAATAGGTACACAAATTTTAAATTGTTATTGCCAAAGTGAATCAAACAAAATAAAAGAATATAAAACCAATGGACTATTAGTGTGACGAAAACAAACCTATTTTCAAGTGAGAAGACCATTGAAAAAGAAAACTACAGTACTCAAGTTTTGTGTTTTATTTGAATAGTTACGAGGAAAATTGATAGAGATTTCAATGTAAATGAACTTCTGTGATAAAATAGAAATATAAGAAGAAAAAAGTAAATGTATGTGGCAATTATTTGAAATCATAACACAAGGTGCAAAATAAAATTCTAATACGGTCAAACCAAACTTGGAATTATATTTACACGGAACGATAAAGAAAACTAATAGACACATTTTTTGCCGAAAACGGTATCAATATTGTCAATCGAAACTGAATGATTGTACCTTTTCACGCCACTTGTTTATGTATGAACGTTTGTAGCTCTCAATTCTATGAAATAAAATATAGAGCAACAGCAAAATCCATACTATCTGTCATTATAAGATTGATTCGTATACACCGACCATCATCAGTGAACGAGCCTAAAGATCATAAAGTTGATTGGGAAAGCAGTGTCATTTTTGCGGTGTTCTTTGTTCGTTATTTTGGGGGCCATTCAAGTAGAAAAGGTTGGTTATTTTTTTAAAAATTGTTTTCCCTATTTCTATTTCATATTAAAATTATAAATTATTCCTCGAAGATTGAGTACGAGGCAATTTTACATAAATTTCTTATCTTAACGATTGATTCATTGTATCGGATTGAATGCATAGCAAAAGGGAACCATTGTAATGATTCATTGCATTTAACCATTACTATAAATTTGCCGTATGTTAACAGAAAAAAAGCATGTAACGTACAGAGTACATTGAAATCGATTAATCGATATGAGTACAACTATGCAAGGGCAACCGGTGTGCAAGCAGCATAGAGTACTCGCTGATGATGAATGCACTTTTGTGGAAGCATCAATGTTAATTCATTAATTTCCATGCGCACACTTAAATCTCATGGTACAACATTTTACTTTAATTTTATAATCTCACGAATTCGCATTATTTTCAAAAATTGTGGTCATTAGTTTTTGAAAATCAAACGAATTCATTCGACTTATAGTAGCGAAATGGACTAAAGTTGATTACTTTTCATACACATGCTCAAATCCACTCAGCCAGCTAATTTCTTACGTAGGTTGTGTTCAACAATTATCTTGTTTTGTTCGATGACAATCACATTTAGACAGTCAACAACGACTAAAATTAACAAGATGACTAAGTAGTGAAGACGTTTTTTTCAATACCAGTTATTTTACTCGCATAGAATTTATTATTGTTTGTAAATGATTGGCTTCGGTTGTGAATGTGCTGTGCAAATGATCAATTTGTTATGCAAAACCATTCATATTTGTTTCTTTTTTTTTAAATCAAGATTGATACTAAAAAACATATAGATTATAGATACTGTGATGAATCTTTCTTTTTCTCTAAACTCTTTTTTAACTCTTCGAAAATCGCTTCAAAATAACTTGTAGACCATTTGAAAAATCTGTCGACTAAATGATGTCGTACTATGTATAAATCTATATTTCTGCACGTCCAGTTTAATACGCGCCAGAATACCAAATATAAGTGCGTATGTAACAAATTGAGTCAATGTGCGCACACGCACTTAAAAAAGCATGTACAAGTAGTTCAAGCTGAAGATTTTATAGATTATAATACTAATATTATACATATTTCGAATTATTTGTTTGGTCAAAATGGTTTTTTTTTGTACTCATTATACTTCGGTATTTCGTTAGCTCTGATTTCAATATTTTCCAAAAGTAAACGAATATTATCAACACAATTTTAACAATGGTCGAACAATGCGACGAATCCTATTATCACAATAAAACATCCGACGAATATATGAGAATGAAGGTATTTTTTTTAGTATGACATTAAGTATTTATTTCACGTCATCTTTTTGGGTTAATTATGTCGCAGTCGTTTTTAAATGAATGACACATACGTGTCTCATGAGATTCATTGATGTTTTGTTAGCGTCCGAGTGCGAATTTTTGAAATCGCACACGAAATTCAATTATTAGAAAAAAGTAAATAAAAAATTAATAATAATGACTAGCAATTTTCAAATGATTAGGTAAGAATAAAAACCCGACATAAAAAAACACCTATAAAAATGGAATACAGTGACTTTTTTTTGATGCGATTGTACATTTACAAAAAAGCGCTATGTTCCACGTTTATAGATTTCGATGTCAAGTCGCGTTTTTACTTTGGCTCATTCAAATGCTAGATGAATCATCAATGATGACGTACCATAACAAAGTCATTTTGCTCACTTATAAACCCACGAATTTAATTTCATAATAAAGTTTTGAACTGCGTAAAAAATTATATTTACAAAATTGCATACAATATATGCGTATTGTCGTGCAGTAGTATATTCATCAAATGAATGCAAACAAAACAAAAAATGTGCACTTTTGCCAATCACTCAAGTGATAAAGTCATATCTTATTGGTAAAATCTCATTTTTTACTTCATCGTCGATCGCTTAAGCTATTGATCGATTACTGATAATTACGAACGTACAGATAAGATAGAAAACTAATATAATTGATTATTTGTTATTCTTTAAGGCTGTTATTGGAAGATAAGTTAAAAATACGCTTTGATCTCACGTAGTCATGGCGCAAAGTCAAATAACACAATAGAAATTAAATGTTAGATCAGTCTAGTTTCTTATTCGATACCCTGTCCGAGTGAGTTTCATTTATTTTTAGTGAATTGTCTGTGAATTAGAGTATCAAAAATGAGGAAAAGCATAGATTCAATGTGTTACTCATCGAAAAGTACTGAAACTTTTTAACGAAGCCACATATGGATTGAAACTGACGGTGAAGCATTACAAAAACAAAAAAAAAACCAATCGAGATCCGTCAATATGAAAATCAATTTCTCTTGTGTAACAAAAACATTCGTTTGCATACAATCGTTTCATTTATGTACGCCATTGTATGCTCTTTTTCGTTCGTTTCATAATCAAATGTACGATATACATTTGGTGCATTCTTTCATTTTCATATTTGTCGTATCAATGGGAAATTGTGACAAGTGTCATTATATCAAGTTCCTAATGACTTTGTGCGTGCAAATGCAGTCGTATGTGAAAATTCATTAGTATTTATATGTAAATATATCGTATTTCTACGTGCTTATTTAAAGTAACACATTTCTTTCTTGTATTAAAATGGCGGTTAATTGAAATTCGAAATCATGCTGTCGACTATCCGTAATATAAATAAATGCTCTAGAATAAAAACAACATATTATACAGTTGTACATCAAAACGAAACAAGACGTTTTTTACATAAATAACTAAGCATTCGGCCAGGCCGTACACGCACAAAAAAAATGAGTGGTAGAACCTCGACAACTATAAATGGACATATAGCGCAGTATAAGTGAATTCTACCACAGATATCTTATAAAACATCAAGTTACAAATGATTTCTATGAGAGAACTGTAACCTTTTACGACGGCGCACGAATATTTATAAGCGACTTTTATTTTATTGCACTAATTGAAAAATGCGATTTTCATGCAAAATTCTTTGTTTTCAAATAGAAAATGTCTATGTAAATTGTGAATTGGAATTTTTCTTGTAAAATGTATAGTTGTATTATATTTTTTATGCCATTTCAGAGAAATGAGACTTGTTACAAATACATTAAGCGAATGTTATGAGCCATTTATCATTCCACCGATTTCGATTCAGTCGTTATCACGTTGGGACAAACATAATGATTTCCACGTTAAACCAACTGATTATTCGGCATTAGAAGGACCAAGACATCGTGCTAGCCCATTTCCACGATCGGATCAAATCAATAGTCGATTCATTATCTGGTAAGAGTGAGAGGGATGAAGAAAGAAAAATGAGGATGAGTTGTCTTTCTATCCGCACACATAAAACTGCGCATTGTTGTGTTTCATTATTTTTTTTCTTTCAATTTTATCTTTGCCTACAAAAAAAAATAATAATATCACTTATGCTTTTTGCATATACTTTATTATGATTTGGACGTTTTTGTTGTCGTATCATGTAGTATTGTATTAATTGTGGTGCCATTTATGTTTTCGAGGCAGATATATTTTCGGTTGCTACCGTATATGTGTTTACTTTATGCTTCACTCTTAAATCGTGTGATTTTGATTTTTATTCTTTAATCTCGACAAACAATTCGTTTTGCCCTCATTTGGACCAAATAAATGAAAAATGTTAAAAGTCAATTAGACGTCGTAGTGATTGATGATGTTTTATACGTTCAGCTCGTATTTGTGAGGTATTGTTAGGGTAATTTACAAACCTCAGCCAGCTAAAATGTTCAATTTTCTTTTACTTTGATATATGTGGTCATAGTTTCTGATGGTCGCGTTCCAGGGGTAATTTCTATTTTTTTGTCACTATTCTATCCGAATCCCGGGCTTTTACCGTTTTTTTTGCTCTTCACTTTTTTGGCGAAAATCCCTAGCAAGTGCTTTTTCTCAATTTGTAAAGGGGTACTTTCAAAATCCATTCTCCATGGGAAGGGGGGTGTAATCAGACCCCTCGGACCCCTGGTCAGAAGCTATTGTGATACAATTTTAATTTCTTTGCTAAGATTTTTGAAGAAAATATTCCATAGAACTTCATAGTGTGATAGGCATGCTAGATAATTAATACATTTGAATATTACTTGGGTGGCAAAACATTTCAAATTTTTCAGCATTTTTTCGAAATGTAAATCAGTTTGGAATTAAAAGTATTTGTAAATTTTATCGTAAGGGCCAGTTAACAGTTGACATTTTTTTTTTCAGTAAACAGACAGTAAATGAAAAAAAATTGTCAGGTGTGAATTGGCCATCGGTTCTCGAATTGTATTATACACTTATACACTAAAGGTTGACCAATCTAAGAACGGAATCTCAAAAGAAACTTTTAAGAAGCAAGCTGAGGACATTTTTGCTCCTCACTTTTCCAGAGTATGCAATTTTACAGTAGAAAGAAAAGCATTTGAAAAATTCGTTTTGAATTGCTAGGGTTTTTTGACGAAAAATCCTCCTCATGCTTTTCAGTTTGATCCGAGTGGAATAAAAGACTTGTTGTCAATTTTTTTGGAAATTTGCGCTAGATAAAATCGATTTTTGTCGCAATCCTCAAAATGTATATTTACCAAATTAAGGTCTAAGTGAGATTCTATCTAGAGAGGAGTATTCCATGTTTTGCTCCTCTTTTACACACGCATTAGGTATTTCCACTGGTGTGAAGAACGAAGAAAAGGGTCAGTAACAACTGCGACCAGTATCCGAAATGTAGCTCGATATTTTTTGACTACCCTTTAAAAAACTTTATCTAAGAATGAAACAACAATTATTTTATATTAACCATATATACGTTAATACTGGCCTTGTTGTTAGTCGCGAATTAAATAAACCGTTTTGAATTATCGAAACTCAAGTTGTAGTTTGTCTTGAGTTCACTTTGTATACGATATGAAACACATTGATGTTTAATGGACGTTCGAAACTAATGGATTTGCCCTTAGGAAAATATCAAAGCGATTAACCAGTGACCGGTTCGCGCATATTTTTATGCTTGCCCAAATACGCTAGGTAGCATAGATATGCCAAGCATAGCCGCAAACGCAACCGACGCATCGCCGTTCACTCTATATGAACAATACACATATTCGTTTATGCAGACGACCGTGCGCATACAATATAGCTCGAATCGAATGGTGACGGGTGCGTTGCGGCTTGCGTCTCCGCTATGCTTAGCATAGCTATCAGGCATAGAAATATGCGCGAACCGGTCACTGCGATTAACTAGCTACTAACGCAAGGGAGTATGAAACAACTACTATCACCAACAACACCACTTGATAATTCAATATTGTTATTGATGAACAGTCATCGTCAGGGTCTTTGCAATTTTAAACCAAAAACGCCGTTCAAAAAATTTGGATATGACTAACCGTATATTTAGCGAGAAATAAATCACAACAAACCATTTGCATATCCTGCAACTGTATCAATATGTAACAACTATCATTCAAAATGTCGGCTAAGTAGATGGCTTATGACCACCGTTGTCAACTGTTTTTCATGCAAAATTTATATTTTCTTGGATTTTTTTTTTGTATTTTTATGTTTGACTGCACATTTTTAGTTATAGTATGTGTGGCCTTAATAAGCTGTATATATTTTGTATGCCTTAAAGATTCATATTCCACCTCATTTAAACTTTCGCTTAAGAATTTCACCTTTAGACGATTGCATGCAGGTTCAGCAAAGAAGCCGAAATGGCTATTTCATTTTTCGTTAAATAAATCAGTAAATTATTAATTTCAATTGGTTCAATTCAAGATTTTCAATCTAAAAAGTTCCAAGTTTGGAGCATTTTTAAAATGTTCTACTGTCCATTAAACATTTAGAAAAATTCCGAACTCGAAATTAACACCATTTCGATCAATTTAAATTCAACTAAACAGAAACATGCAATTGAAACCAATTTTAATTATCGTAAAATATTCAAAAATAAATGATTTGAATGCAAATAATTATGAGTATTGGCATAATATCAATAGATTTTAAATAGCTTAATCTATTTGCTTGATGCAATTATAGTCGCGTGTTGGCATTTGGATGTTATTTTCAATTTGAATGGTTATTGTTACTGAAAAAAACACTATTAATGAATTAAAATATATAATGTCAGCAAATTCAGTGACAATTTCATCATGCAATGTTTTAATTTCCAAAATATTTTTTTTTTTTTTTTTGAAACAATAAAATGTAATAGATATGTTAAAATTAATTTGTAAATTATATGTATTCAGACCTGAAGGGCGTAGCAAATAAATAAAATGCAAGTTTCTAATCGCATTCAATATCTAATGGTTCTTAATTTTGAAATGGATATGTGGAGACAAACAATTGTAAATGTGAACAAAAAAAAAATTGTAAATTTTTGAATCGAACTGGTTCGATATTTTTGAGAATAAGTAATTTCATTGAATGAACTTTCACTTTATAAGTTACTGTATTTTTCAATTTTAATAAAACGTAAATCTTTTGATTATAGGGAAGGAGATATATCGTTGATCGAATCGGATGTTATTACTAACACCACTGATGAAACTTTAACGGAAAAAAATTCCATATCGAGTCGAATATTTCAACGCGCTGGACCTTCTCTATATGAAGAGATTCTAAATGATAACCGAGGTAAGTGAAAATGTATAGACATAGTTAATATTTATGTATAGTGAATATTTTATAAATAATACTTTGCATTCTTCTCTTTTTTTCTTCTGCACGTCAATACAGAGTGTAAAACTGGTGAAGTTCGTGTAACCAAAGGCAATTAATAATTAATAATAAAATAATAATGAATAAACAGTAATAATATAATAATTATTATTTTTATTAGGCTATAATCTGTCAGCAAAATATATTATACATACAGTTGGTCCTATTTACACTGAACGCTATAAAACAGCTGCCGAACAAACACTTTATTCGTGCTACAGGTGAGATAGATTATGTTTGAAAATGCTCTCTGTCCAAACATTTATTTGGAAAGTGAAACCCTTGAAAGGGCTGAAAGGGTTGCTTTCTTGATCCTAGACTCAGCTATCACCTCTGCAGAAAAGAGGTTACTTTATACGAAACGGGCTCCGTGAACATTTTTCTTTGGAAGATATATATCAGTTGTGAATAGGTGATTTTTGCCAAAATTCAAATGTTCAGAGTACTTTGGCCAATTATTGGTCATGTTCCTTTTTCCTAATTTTTGAAGGTCCCCATTAAACTTTCCATCCTTTCCCTTTGATGATTCTGACCTTCGCGAGTACAACTTCTTTTCTTCAAATTCAGAAAAAAATGTAATACAAAGAATCACACAAATACAGGCTAGCAAAAAGATCATTTTTTTTATTTCTATTTTTAATAAACTCACGTAGCATCGTATATATACGAAATTGGGAGGATAATATTTTTGGAATTACCTTTTAGATTATTTAATATATATACTATTAGGTGCATATTTGTAAAAATATCAGTCTAGTCAAAGGGCGTGTTTACTAGTTAAAATAAATTTTTCATGTAATACTTCTTTCGATTTCTTTATACAATAATTAAATATTTATTTTTTTATATATTTTTTTCGATACCAGAAACATTTTGTCTAAGAGCCGTGAACTTGGTGCCAAATCCCTTGCGATTTGCGTGGTATCAACAGTACAGAAGAATTTTCCACCTGACATTGGAGCTCACATCGCATTACGTAAGAACATCGTCATGTAAACCTTTCAGTGGTCAACAGTTTGACTAAAATTACAAGAAAATTCACTGGCTCCGATATCACCGAAATCTAACAGAGTTGAAGTCAGTGTATTTCTGCAAATGTGAATTAGTGTGTTAATTTGGACTATTTAGTTCACACTTGCATTTAAACAACAATTTAAGTTCAACAAAACCGTGAGATTTTGGTTATGTCGGTTCTATAGAATTTTCTGGCGTCAAATATGTAAGCTTGAATACCTATGAAAATACCATTAAATATTTATTCACTAGGTACCATTCGCCGATTTCTGGATACTTTTCAAAACGAAACAATTATACTTTGCCTTGAACCACACGAGCGTGGAATTTACGAAGTGCTAGCACCATTATACTTTCCACGTGATATTTTAGAAGAAAGCAGTGCGTTGTGGCAGCTGCCGCGCGACATTGGGGGTAAATTCGGTGAACCGCAAATTTTTGATCGCCAAATTCGCATCATTCATAATCCACAGCACTCGGTCATGATTAACGGTACGTGCACGTGTATAGTATATAATTGAAATACTTCGAAAATTAAACTTATCATTATTTTGATGTTGTTGGAATTCTAAAAAAGAGTGCTGCTGCAATAAAACACGTCTGATTGGATCGAGTTCATAAACGAGCCTAACAAAAAAAAAACATTGCCTAACGTCATATGTCACCGAAATCATTTGATGTTATAATACAAAATGTTACCTCATTTTCAACAGATATGTCCATTCGATATTCGTCTAAATATTGAACTAACGCATTTCCACTGAATGTGTTCGTTGCAGACAATATATTTAGCTGCCGTCATCTGGATATTTCAGCTCATCTGGATGCCGTCAGCAGATGATGCGAAGTGAAAACAATAGAAGTGATTGTTATAGTAATACCAGTATATAACATTCTTATATACCTATAACAATCACTTCTATTGTTTTCACTTCGTATCATCTGCTGACGTTATCTAGATGAGCTGTAATATCCAGATGACGACAGCTAAATATATTGTCTGGTTCGTTGATAGTAGCCAAGCGAGAAACAAAGTAGGGAAATAAATACCAACAATAGCCACATGAGTACACAGAGCTAGAGTGCGATTTGAATGAAGAATGAAATATATTCGAGAATATTTTAGATATGTATATGTGTAAGCTTCATTCTGTGTATCCATGTGATTGCTTTTGTCCCTTCTTTGTTTCTGTTATTTGTTGAAAAGAGCTCAAATTCAGAAAACGCTTTTTATAAGCGTTTAGAGGTGATACGAAGCGTTTCCTTTAAAACCATAAATTGAGTGTATTTATTTATACGCGTATTTAATTATACGCGCAATACGCGTATTTTTGTTCTTGAATTAAATATTTCCATAGCTGTCAACGAATGAATGACAACGTTCAAATAATGATCACTGGTATTGTTGCAGGCGTAAATAACATAATACAAGCTCATCCGTTAAATGAATTCAATCGTTTATCTCCCATTGCAAATGAATGGCAACAATGAAGTTCATATTTCTATATTCTTCTCAATGCGACAAAAACGTTGCGTCCAATTTGATCGTGTTTGAAATGTTTTCATTTGTTTTTTTGATTTCAACAACTACAGAAAATGATCAATAATTCATTCGAATTTTCTTGTAAATACTTCAGATTATTTCACATTTTAACTTTATGATTATTAATTTATTTTTGTCACTGCAGCCGATGACGATTCGGATACAAATCCACGTGATTTGGATAGCGTAGATATTGAATATGGGTTGAGCTCACATCTGAACATCGGGCAACATTCATTCTCACAAATGCAGGTATATATTTAAATTCAAAATGGATTTGAAATGGTAATCATTCAAGATGGATTTGCACACTTTTTTTTGTTATAGGGGGACCTGGACCGTCAACGCTTGCTGGGCAACCGTCAACGCGTTGGACTTTATGAAAACAGCAATATTGATGCCGGAGACTGTGAAGGATTGGAACACCAAGAACGGTATGTTTTTCTTTTATGCATTTAGCAATCACCATTGAACATTCCACTACTATGCAACTTTTAAATAAGTCCATTTTAAGTGTATTATGCATAAAACTGTGCATAAGTGACTGACAGATGGCCGCTACTTGAACTTGTTTAGCAAATATTGTTTGAAAAGTTACCTACATTTAAACCTAAGTTCAGAAAAATTAGATTTTTTCATAATAAGGGTACAGCATGTCATGTCTTTAATCACAGTCACAAGATACTAGAAAAATAAGAGATCATTCGAACCCAATAGAAAAAAAAAACTTAAAAAAGGTAAAAAATGGACAATTTATATAGAAAATGTTTATATTCACTAGAAAGCACTTGACTTAAGCTACAAATAATACATAACCTCTTTTCAAAAAGGTAAAAATTAATGCATAAAAGTCAAAATTCAAAAAAACAGAAAAAAAAACTTGAAAAACACGTCACTCCTTCTAGAAAGTTATCGTCGTAATGAAAGTGCAATCTCATTTCTACAAAGTATGGAGGACATAACGACGCTTCTAATGACATATGACATTTGGATATTTTGGGAGCCGATCCCGAGGTAATCGAACTGAGGCGATTCACCCCGTCCTCCCCTATTGTGTGTCGGAACCGATTGCTGTTCTTTTTTTGTACGTTTGTTCATTTCATATATTGATCTATCGCACGATAATTGTAACTCCAATCAAAGGTGAAAATATGGGCGTATAATTGACTGACTATTTCAGTAATAATGATAAAAATTGAAACAAATACCACGAAACAACCCCTTTTTTGTGCACGATATGGTGACAAATTATGAATTTATGAGTGTTTTATTTGAGTCAGCGTCCATTTCAGTAGCATCTTCAAATAGTAAATGGCAATTCAATTTATGTACACACAAATTGCGTTTATTACAATTGGGAATTTCTAGCCGTTTCTTTTCCGATTCGACAATGAAAATATTTTATACCGACCTCGACATCAAACGCTTGGCACATATAACCAATATAAATTCTTTTGGTCACTAAATTATGAACACTGTCAAAATCTTTTACGAAATTTCAATAAAATTTATCATTTGATGACTTATTATCAAAATTCAGTAATTAACAGTATAAATTAATTGTAATTTATAAAAAAGAAATGATGAATTCATTTCACCATATTTATTGCTGAAAAATATCTATTTTAACGAATTTAATATAATATCTATGAAAACAAATGACGCATATAAAGCAGATATTTTAAGTACATCAAAGTGAGCATTAGAAATGTATGAAAGTATAATTTTGAGCTTTTCAAGCATTTTTTTAGAATGAATAACTTTTCAATATACATAATGTTAAATTGAATTGCAAAAATACTAAAACCTTTAATAGGTCTGAAAATTTCAAACATTTTCTCCCATTGAAGCGATGTTTGTGAAGAAATTCGGATGATGAACAAAAAAGATGCAAAAAGATATTGAATTTAAAAATCATATTTCAAATATTATGAATTTATTTTTTATTTTTCCGCTCACAGTCAGATTTTCTACTACGTGACACACGTACTGTAACGGGAAAAGTTTTATAAGATTCAAAATGTGATTTACCTGATTTTTACCAAAAATAGTTGTTATTTTAAAATGTACAAATTTCGCGAGTGATAATCGTCAAACCGTTTGTTTCGAGCAGTTCTTGCTCTAATTGTATCCATATTGATATCGATTCCGATCACACCAAGTATATTTCCGTCAATAATATCAAAGGTCTAAAAATAAGTTTGATGATTATTTTGATATAATTTTAAATCGATGTAATTTTCCTTTTATACCAAGGACTGAATCATTGTCTGTAACGAGAATATTATATTGAACAGACAAATGACGTAAATTCAACTTGTCTGAAATCATACGTTTACTCCATTTAACCTGTTGTTAAAAATAGCATATATTTTTATACTCGGTGTGATGAAAATAATTGACTTTATTTATCGGGTTGTTAATTACATTACAACTACATCACATTCGAATTCATTCATGAGATTTTCTTTAATTATAAAATGAGAAATATGATACACAACGCTGAACACTCAGTTTTGTTTTTAATAGCTTACCACTACTAATGGAAACTGAGTAAGTACAACTTCATGGAAAGCGATGAAAAAAGACACCGATTTTTACGTAGATACTATTGTAGAATAGTTCGAAAATAAAAGTAATTCATTTTTTCAAGTAGTGTTTGTAAATCGTATTGCGTCACATTTCATGATATTAAAGGTTAAATTTATCGTATTGTCAATGTATCTCAAAGCATCACATAGAATGATATCATCGCTTTTGTTTGTCCAAAAATCTTAAAATGCTGGCATTGTGACATTATCATTGTATTTTCATAAATCTAGCTGGATTATTATCTGAAAGTATGAACAAAATCTTAAATCCTCAAGTTATCACTTTATTTATGAAAGTGCTTCAACGTGTGTGTTTTTTTTATCAAAATGGTAAATTGCATTCAATCTAGTAATGAACTGCGTCATTTATTAAAAGATAATCTTTTTGCACTGATTCTTATTGGTAATTGAGTGCATCTTAAAATTCAAACCAATTGCATTTGTTCATTTTTCAAATGGGTTTCGTGATCCTTTGAACGATCATCATTCAATAATACACAGCTATATGTTATCAGAAAATCTGGGACGTGTTTTAATGTACATGCATCGGGCGATTCCTCTTGAATCGACAAAATCCAAAAATAAAATCTCTACCATCAGTGATTTAATATTTGTGTTTAAGCATCTTCGTTTCATCTTTTGTTGTTTCGTTGGGCGATTTATTGAAAACAAGTGCTTTTGAAAGATGTAGCTCCTCTCGCATAATATATGAATAGGTGAGTTTTAAAGTGACCTGAAATTCCACTGTAAATACCATGTAAAAAGTATTACGTTGCATTTTCATTTTTTCAACGGAGTTTCAAGTCACTTTAATCCTCACCCATTCATGGATATAGATATAAAAAAACAATTTGAATTATATTTTCATCGTATCCCGTTTTGTACACTTGTTTTCATACTAATAAAAGCAAGTTTTCAACATTAGATACGTAATCTAGGATCTAAAATTGAATGTCATGAATTAATGAAACAATGACTGTCCATTCGTAAAATATGGATGTTTGTCGGTCAATAAAATTGTTTAGCTACGTCGAATCGTAGGTATTTGCATTTAAGAACATGCCGAACAATGTCGTGTTCTGTTTGAGAAAAACGGAAAAACGGAAAAAATTACGTCACTAGTCTATTAAAGTATCCATTTACCAACGATAGCCTCAATAAAAAACGTGTTGAACTATTTTTGGGCGATATTGTATACATACTTCTTTATTGTTGATTTTCTTTATTCTTATATGTAAGAACTGCTCCCCTTAACTTCATTTTAACAATACCTCTTGCAATACCTACTGACTATTCATGAAGAGACGTGCCTTCTGTAAAGTGTCGCCATGTCCTAGATTTACTACAATTAATGACATATTTTTGTCGTATAATGAAGCGAAGTGTTGGTGTACCCGCAAAATGTTTTGAGATGATCTGTATTTTTATCTAGTACTATTTTTCTTTACAATTATTTTGTTCAAATGAAAATTCGAAAGTAACACACAATAAAATCATGACACTTACACAATCAAAACTTGTGAATAACAAGCACATTCGCTTAACTATCGAGCTCACATAGCTCGTATGTATACCAATATACATATATACGACAACAACGCACAATCGAAGAGGACCTCGCTTTTTTTCACAATATTCACATACAAGTAAAGTGACGATGTTATATACAAACACATCTTATATAAAAGCTGTGTTCATGTGCGTCGTATGTCAGTGCACAGTATGAGTGAGTCAGTCGTAGAATGAAAAATATTGTGAATGGAAATGCGAATTCAATTTTCCATTTGAGAGCTTTCTCAGTTTCATTACAGGCATTCAATGAATTTGACGTGCATTTTTATTACACGATAAAATCGTAAATGAACTAAAAACTTATATAAAGTAAAAAAAAAGAAGATTCAAAATATTTTCATAAGAGATGTATTCTCATAAAATCGATTTTTTATAAGTAAACAAAATCGAAAGACTTTGTGGAAGACAAGAATTTTAGTCGTGGTGAATAAGACAAACAAAATGAAAATATTACAATGAATGACAGCCAGCTTTCATTGATTAAATAGTGCCGTGTGATTTACTTTGGATTTATCAAGATATTGCTGCGGAAATATGTGATTTCTATTGAATCAAACTTAAGAAAAACAATAAATCAACGTAAAATTGAATTAAATACATGTGCAAATAATATAAAACTTATTTGAATAAAAAAAATATATCATCTTCGGGTCTCAATTTTGATAGTCATATATTTTTGATGACATTATTTAATAAAATGATTATTATATAGATTTTACACAGAAAAACGGAATTGAGTTTAGAAAAGAACAAAAACATTTTCGATTTTAAATATTGAAAGAAAAAAAAATCACATTTTTTATATCTACCGATGTATAGACATTCTGAATACCATATCATTCGATTATTAAGAAAAACATTGCTTGCATAAAAGGCAATCACAGTACCTTACAGTTACGCGGTGGAATTGTAGAAAAAATACATATTGATAAAATTGACACACGAAATCATAAAATATTTGAGTGAAATAGGAAGAATTCATAAATCCACAAGCTCGTGTTCAAGCTCTAAAATGATGACAATGATGGAATCAACAACAACTATCGATTTAACCGATACTGCTGCACCGCAAGCAACATCAATCGAGGAAATTCACATTGAAACGATTGAAGAAAGGTTATCCATATACTAACATATTGATATTACTTGTTTTTATATTTTCGTGTCTGACATTCACATTGCTTTCAAAATCTCACTCTTTATACATTTTTATTAAGAATTTTCATCAATATTTATGAAAAAAAAGTGCAAAAAAGTTTGTCTCACTCTAAAATTTCAATAATTGGCTATCAAATGAAGAAAAACTATAAATAAAATTGAAATAAACAGCCATACAATCTACTAATGTTAAATAGTATAGAATCTTTAGGCGCCCCTATCGAGTACTTGTATCAAAACGATTTTTTTTTGTTTGCCGTCTCCATTAATAAAAATATCGAACACCAAAAATAGACAAAACTTCAAATATCAGAAATCAATAAGATAATACTTTTTTTTAAAAAACACTATCAAAATACTAAAAATCGATCATTTGAAATATGATATTTTTGTGTGATTCAAGTGGAATTGACCGTTTGCACATATGACGCGTGTGATGGCGTATTAAATGCCCAAGTTTCTTAGGAATGTAGTTCTGAATTAAATAAATAATAATAGTTATGTAAAGTAGGAAATATGCCTAGGCTCGTGAGCGTTAATTGCGTGTGCATAAATCAAATGAATAACACTGAACGTACTCGCTCGCACTTATAATTAATTTAAATTTCTGCGCAAAACTTTAAATAATCAACGAACACAACACGAAATACACGTATTTTCATTATTTTTACGTTAGTGAGTCGTGAAATGTGCATACAAAATATTCAGTTTATCGAATAAAAAATGAGCAAATTTTTCAATAAAAAGGTTTAATCTATGATGCCTGTCAATCATCATTTTTTTATGCATATATATTGTTGCATAAATTAAGTATAAAAAGCCAAATTTGGAATAGAGAATCGGTATTTTGTATCAATGAGTATTTTTTCTTTTTCTTTTAAAATTTATCTTACCATTACTTGATTTTATCGCGACAACCCAGATATCGCCAAATAGTTATATATAGTTGCTATTGTAGTTAATCACTGGTCAGGTGATAATCTGACTATATAACAATGATGCGAGAGAAATATTCTCTGTGTAGTCTACTGATAAAAGTTTTATTGTTTCTTGAGCATTGAGATAAAAAGGAGATAACTGAATATATTTTTACTCTCCGGAAATTTATGATCTGATCTGATCAGTCTTAGAGCAGCAACCGAACGAAACTGTCGTTGATCACACCACTTAAACAGTAAAAAAGCGTATACTTATTTTAATAAAAGAAAAATGGAAAGCTCAAAACTAGAAGTAAAATTGGAAGATTATGATGTAATATGATCTATATGATGTAATATATTATCAACCAATTAATAAATTGTAAATGTTTGAATATCACAACTCATTCGATTGGATGGAAAACGAAAATCAAACTGCACAACGTATTCGTGCACGACGTGCACCAACATCATCGTTAAATTGTACGCAATTAAAATTACTATACGTCTTCCATAAGAAAAACGAAAAAGATTTATTGATATTAAATAAGTGATACACAATGTAAACTTTCTCACACAATTCATGTGCTTCTTGCATTGTTTTCATGTCAAATGAAGTCATGAGTCACTGCATATACTGCATCTGAAAAAAAAAATCAATTTTTTTATATTATTGGCAATAGAAAAGAAAATGTAATAACAGAGCCGTGTAATCTATAGTTTTGGCGTTAGTGTTGCCACTGCCGCTACGCACCTTTGGTTTGCTATGTGCATTTTTGAGCCATCGAGTGAACAATTTTGTTCAACAATTTTGTGGGCGCGTAGCAGAAGCGTAGTTCTTCAATTTCATAGTTTTGTGCAATAGGAAATACATTAACATACTAAAAAATAGATATAAAAATTTGCTCATTTTGCATTGTTTGGTTATTTATATTTTCAAGCGAATTATTGGTTGAAGAATGAAGACAAAACAGCCCATTTGTAAATTGAAAAAGCAACAATTAAATACATTTTTTCGTAGAGGTCTTAATTTAAGTTTTTTATTGATGCGAAAATCCTAAGAATCATATAGGTCTCCAAGAATCATTTGAAATGAAACGGAATAGCACGCTATTTGGAACATTTCGATTGTGTGACAACAAAAACTTGTCTTTTCACCGTGTTACTCCAAATGTAGGGTTCTATATTGATATTTAAGATATGTCCATATTTGGAATTTCATGATGAAAAGACAAATTTTTATTGTCACACACTCGAAATGTCCTAAAAAGTGTACTATTTCGTTTCATTTCAAATGAATAGCATATTATCAAAATTTTAAATTCATATATTCAATATTACCAATTTGAAATTTGACGAAAATACTATAGAGCAATTTTCCACAGCGTTCTTTAAGAAAAAACTAAGGAAGTCAAAGAAAAAAATAAAGTTTCCATTTGACACTGTCAACCCAGAGAAAAATTAATGCTCTCAAAACTATTCTTTTCAAAATGTATCTAAAATGAACTCCAAATAATTATCTTTGTCAAAATTCTGTTTTTATTCCTCTTCACCCCTCTGAAGAAGAGGACAACAAAGAATATGAAAAAAAAAAATCATGAACAAGACACAGAAACGAAGACCGATATAAAAATAGCAATAAAAAGTCACAATGTCAGTATGTTTGTTATCAAACAAAAAGTATAGTTAATTTGTCAGCCCGAATTTTTGAATGACAGCAATAAAAAATGTATGTGGCCTCTGGGTGCAATTATATATAATTCTCTGGTAAAAGCTGATCAATGAAGTAAAGCGATTGATTCAACGTTTGTAGAGTTGGTTTAAAACTAATCCATGGACATTGAATAGTTGGGTTGATCACCCGACATATGGAAAAGATGTCGTGTTATGATCTTGCGTCATCAAATATATCGATGTTATTGAAAAGGTGCTGCTTGCATGTCCTTTAAATAAATGCCTATGATTGACGTTATGAACAAATTCATTATCAAATATGACAAATTATTTACCATTCGGTAAACATAGAAATTGTGTCCACTGAAATTTACATATTACTTCGTTTCTTGCTGAATTTGATTAAAAATGAGAACACCGACATTGAAAGGCTATTTCCTTTTTAGTTGGATTGACCTTGCACGTGGACAACAAACAAATGAATATATTTATAACCAATCACAAAACTCTATTTTTTATTTTTTTAACTCCTTGAGTGGAGCATAGAGCCTCATAAACTCTATTACAAAGTAATAAATCTAATTGGAGAATATTTAATAATCCCAATTACGTTTTGCTTAATTTTGATACTCATTTAAGTGAGAATAATTTAGATTGATTTATATTGTCAAATAAAAGCATTCAAATAGATTATTTGAAAAACGAAAATTGGAATGAAATGCCCTTGAATCGAAAATAGTAATATCATATATCAGAACAGGGATTACCCTACAGCCCCCACTACGAACTTTACTTATTCCTATTAGACTAAAAAACAAGAATTTCTTATAATATGAATAAATGTTTGAGATGCCAGGACCCAGTTTTTCTGTGTGAAATAAAAAAATAAAAATCATGTTTCGTGTGATTTTTTTATAGATGTTATATTGGATATGGGAACCCCACCCGAATGAAAGTTTTTTTTCTCGCAAAAATGAAGATTCCAATATTAGCAAGAAATCAAGAAATATCTAATAATAGTAGTGAAATTAGTGTTTGTAGCTATGCCTATTATGTTGACGAGTGTTGGGTAAACCCTGCCTTTAAATGGGATTATATCATATAATAGCGATCATGCACTTATGCTTAGTCACAGATTTATTGCAACATTCAATAATCGATATTAGCGTGTACATAAGCTACTTGACATTCTAATTGCAAACAATTTACCATTGGTTTTAATTCCTTTTTTTTCTTTTTATTCTCTATCCAATCTAGATATGAACGTTTATTGAGGCGAGCACGCACCGAGGACTTGACAGAAGTATCGGGCATTGGATGCTTATATCAAAGTGGTGTTGACCGTTTGGGTCGACCAGTTGTTGTTTTCTGTGGAAAATGGTTTCCTGCACACAATATCGATTTAGAAAAAGCGCTTCTATACTTAATTTACTTACTTGATCCAATTGTTAAGGGTGATTATGTTATTGCATATTTTCACACATTAACCAACTCCAATAATTATCCATCGCTACACTGGCTTAAAGAAGTGTACAGCATACTTCCATACAAGTACGTATTCAGTAATGTAATGTAATAAATTAATAACTCGCAAGAGAAAAGTGCGTTTCTATGTTATATATAGGAAATGTCAGTCGCCTCCTGTCGATAGACGCCATCTCTGAATGCTTATGAAAAGTTAATTTTCTTAAGTAATTAGATTTTCATTGGCATTCCGATATGATGCTTATCGGCGAGAGATACGTATAGTGTCGCATTTATCAATATACATCGAATGATATATAAAAATATTAATTTTTAATTTTATATATTTTCAGGTATAAGAAAAATTTGAAAGCCTTCTACATTGTACACCCAACATTTTGGACAAGGGTATTTATTGATTTTTTTTCTCTAATAATTATGCATAACTTGATGTATGCACAAACTCGAATAAAAATTAAATATATATGTATATTGTTTATTTAGATGATGACATGGTGGTTTTTAACATTTATGGCACCTGCGATCAAATCAAAAGTTCATCAATTACCTGGTGTCGAACATTTGTATGCGGTCATGACAAGAGATCAATTAGAAATTCCAGCGTATATAACTGAATATGATATGGCGGTAAAGATAAAATGACTCTCTCTTTTTCTCTTTTTTTTTTTTTTTCAAAAAAAGTGACTTGAAATCATATTCATTTATTTATTTTGTATAGACAAATGGCCTTCATTACTTCCAACCGATAACACGTCAAACGCCCGAACTTTAATTCAACAACAATCAACTTATACCACGGTAATTCATATACCAACCGAAAATGACGTCATGACACTCAATCTAATTAAAAATTTTTGAAGAAACCAATATATTTGTTTAACACATAAAAGGAAGCAATGCCTATCTTGAGTATATTCACATTTAATTGGGCAGTGGTATAGAAAAGGGAAATTGTTAAAGATACGCGAAAAATAAGTAATTCATTATACCGAGATTCGATTGCTTATCAGTCGTGTTGTTGAGAATTAGGAGAAAGAAAAATAAATAAATCTTAATGAATAAAAGTGGTCTACACGATTACATGTGACTCCAAACGTTTGTAAGTTTAATATGGAAAAAGCACTAAGTAAAGTATTCATTCACCACCCCGTTTCTAACTTCGTTTTCATTGCGCAACACTGTCAAAGTTAACTAAAGTTTCTGAACATATATTTTATTTCTTCTCATAGAAAAAAAAAGAATGCTTCAGAAAGCATCTAAAACACTTATATTCCCCCACTTTTGGGATGAAATGTGATTCAAAAATACCCGAGCTAATAAAATCCACCAGATTTTCTTTTCTCTTGTTTAAGAAATCAATAAAAAGTATATTAGATGCCATCGAGGCATTGTTTTGCGTCACATAGGAAAGTAATAAATTAACAGCTTAATGAAGATATTTTCGATAAATAAATAAATGAAAATAAACTATTTAAAAAAAACTAAATTAATTAATAGCAGTACATATGGATCATTCAATTTTAGTATTTCAACAGAACAACAATAATAATTAACATGAAAAAGAAAAAAAAGATATTCACTTGAGTCTCCAAATTATTTGGAAATAAACATTTAAATAAACCAATTTAACCGGAAAAATTAAAATAAAATAAACTAATTTAGATTGTGAGCTGTGGATCAACATGCTATCATTAGACGTTTTTAGAATGTCAAAAGTTGTTCTGATAAAAAAAATCCTCTTTTAATTCGATTTGCTTTAGACATACTAAAAGCAAACATGAATTAAGATAGAAGAGTTTTAAAATTTCAAAAAGTTATTGTTTTCTTATTAAATTATAGATACTATTGTTAAATTAATCCTGTGTTAAATTTATAAAAATAAATATTTTTTAATAAGATGTATTTTAGTGCGAAAAATTAGTATAAAAAATCGCCAATTATTTCATTAAAGCTTCAAATGTTTCTTTATATAAGACAACGTAATGTTTTTATTTCAATATTTTTAATGTTATAATAAACAAGCTCTATCATAGTGGAGAAAGGTGCAGAGTAGAAACAACCAATGTATTGGTCAACGTTTTCGAAAAATTCTTTATCATAATTAATAAAAAAAAATACCGTTTTTGTTTTGCATTAATCGAATGTTACTGAAAAGAAATTTTCATAGTTTTTGATTGTGTTATGATATATGATTCGGAATTCGAATCAAATTTTTGAACATTTTTTTTATTTTTTGAAAATGTTCACTGTCCATTTGCTAGGAGTCCGATTGCGTCCGAGTGCAGTCAAGTCCATGCCCATATAGCACTCTATGGATGCGTCCAATGAAGTTCATATTTCTTATGCGAAATTTTTTTCTCATGCTTTTTACTTTGTTTTGCTGTTGTAGTAGTGTAGTACGGGGCTACGTATCCGATTATTTTAAGTTAGCTACCAATTTTCTATGGTCGAAGTCCATATGTCCGTTTTCTCCTTAATTTTCCTCATTCTCATCATCAATGAATTTAATTTCTCCAATAATTTCGAAAGAATCACTGTTGAAACTGGTACCATGAGGATATTTTAAATTAAAATTAATTTTTCGAAAAAACCGACTATGTCCAATTATAGTCGACTTCCTATAATATCAGAAAACGGACACGATTAAAATCGGACGACTGGGAAATAGAGCCTTGAAATAATCGATTCATTGGAAATATATATAATACTAAAACATCAGAAATCAGTATGCCTCATGTTGTTTGTGAACATCGCTCGAAATACTTTGATAGTATGATATTTATTTTACTTTTTCCATGACTTTAGCAGCCAGAACATTTCCAATGGATATCAAAGAGGAACGTTGTTAATAAAACAATGATTTGCTACAATCTTGTTTTTTTTTTACAAACATGCTCATCAAGAAAAGTATATACTATGACTTCGCTTTCAAGACCAATGAAAATGTTGCTGAGAAATCAAAGTGTGTTTGATATAGATAACCATTATCAAATAAAAATGTAAATAATTTGAAAGTTACATCATGCGACCGAATTGTATTTGTCTTGATGCAGAAAAATAGTCAAGATACTTGAATCAATCAAAAACTCAAATCGAATTGAAGCCTGGATTTGATTACAACTGATTCGCAAATTTATTATGATGAAAAATCCTCATCATCATTTTCATGAATACATTGCTCTAACGATAAAGTGTATTTGAATAATATCATATCATCATCGGGTATGTACTGAAATATATTCTGTAAAATAATCGTATTAAATGAGCAACGATATGAATAAGGAAGGCAGTGTTTGTTTATTGTTGTTGTTTTAATATTGTTGTGACATAAACAAAAATCATTAACGATGAAAAAAAAAAACACTTGACATATCTTTTCTTCGTCGGTTTTTGAGTGCAATCTCTCAATTTCAGCGTTTAGAATTTGGAAAATTTCAAACTTTCAAATAGAGATTTCAAAATACTGTAAATAGTTAGACAATTGAAGTGTATTTTATCAAATTCCACCGAATGATACTCAGAGAAACAATCTGTTTGAAGTACAATAACCTAAATTTAACAAGCCACCAAATCAAACAAAATTCGCTTTCGATTGAGCTGAGACACACATTGTTGTTGCTGTCAATTCAAACGTGTCATTGATTGTCCACCATTTGCAACGTGCACCTAATGTTCAGTCTTGTTTCTGGCATTTTATTAAATAGATGTTTGAATTTAATAGTTTCAAACTAAATTAGT
This sequence comes from Contarinia nasturtii, assembly GCF_009176525.2. Lineage (NCBI taxonomy): Eukaryota > Metazoa > Arthropoda > Insecta > Diptera > Cecidomyiidae > Contarinia > Contarinia nasturtii. The sequence continues at coordinate 3,238,276 of NW_022197544.1, forward strand.
TTATTCGCTGCATCTAACTTACGTAAATTTTTTTGATCATAACATTGGCAGTACGATGAATAACGAATGGCCACGAAATATGCTACAATTGCTATCAGTTGCGGCTTTTATAACATTCATACTTTTTGGCGGCATTGCATTTACAACTGCGATTATTTTACTGCTTGTAAGACATTCATTCCCATTTGTGTTCAATTTATGTTTATAAAAAAAAAAATAAAAAACCAAATCATTTAACGAACATTTATATTGCATTCCAGATTTATGGAAATATTTACTGGCAAATTTTGTGTATTTCATATTTGATATTTTTTTATATTGATTTCGAAACGCCAAGTAAGGGCGGCCGAGGCGTGGGGTAAGCCTTAAGTTTTTGAGTACAATTTTTGTGAATTGATGTAAATAGTCGTTGATTTAATCAATTATTAGATGTGAGTGGGTACGAAACTGGCGTGTCTGGAAACATGTTGTCGATTATTTTCCAGTTGACTTGGTTAAAACGGCTGATTTTCCAGCCGATCGTAATTATTTAATCGCAGCAACACCACATGGAATTCTTTGGTAAGAAAAATTATATTCCAAATTTCAAACCAATTCATAGTTCAATGAATTTTTTGCTTCGATTTAACAGTTTTGGTGCACTTATCAATGGCATGACAAATTACTCCAAGTGGCGTCGATTATTTCCACAAATTCGATCGAAAGTATTAACACATTTTCTTTATTTTCCCATTATTTCCATTACTTCCATTGATTAATTTCCATTATGTCCAATGTGATTTGCCCTAGGTATTAACACTTAGTATAAATATGTTATTTCCAATATTTCGTGAGGCGATATTGAGTTGGGGTTTGTCAGACTCATCCGCTGAGAATATAAATACATTATTGTCACAGTCGAATGATCCAATCGATCCATCAAATAGAGATGGTTTTACGTCAAATGCTGCAATTGTCATGTTTGGTGGAGCACGTGAAGCATTTTTAAGTGCACCGAATACGTATAAAGTATTTTTGAATTCTCGCAAAGGATTCATTCGAATGGCAATACAAAATGGAGCCAGTCTAGTACCTGCAGGTTTGAATGAAATTTTTATTTTAAAAAACCAAATAACACATGTTTATTATATTTAAATCGGGATATTTTATTTATTTCTTTAAGTGGCCTTCGGTGAGACAAACGTTTATGATACAACGCAAAGTAAAACTGATTCGTTTGTTCGCAAAATTCAAGAGATAATCAAAAAATATACAACATTAGCGCCAGTCGCATTCAACGGCCGTGGTATTTTTCAGCAGAGTTTTGGCTTAATCCCCCGGCGACGTCCAATTACATTAGTTGTTGGTGCGCCGATTCATATAAACCGAAATCCAGAATCAAAAGACGTTAGTGAAACCGAAATCAATGATATGCATGCAACATTCCGAAAAAAACTAATCGAATTGTTTGAAACTCACAAATCCAAGTACATTGAAAACCACGAAAAAATTCATTTAGAAATAGCATGATTACAGTTCCAAAAATGGAATTTATAAAATAGAATTTCTCAATTAGTAATTACTTCAGCGAATTGTTTTTCAAAAAAAAAATGTCGGCTCAAAATATGTTACTTTAATTAAAACACGATCTATCTATTGCGAGACCTCCCCAAACGTTGGATGAAGCAACCTTTAAATGAGTTCAAACGTACATCAATTTCACCTTCTTCAAGCTAAAAGACAAAATAATTTTTATATACAAAAAACATTTGTTAAACTATAGTTTAAATTTAAATTATAACCACCTCATCGAACTCATAAATCTCATTGTAACACGAAGGCGATACACATTCTCGAATACAACGAACACGAGCTATTCCGGCCAATATTTCACACCTTTTGCTTTGATCACAAGCCGATTCAAACTCCCGATATGAAAGTTCCTATATGTATAAATACATAAATATTATTTTTGTATAAAATGAAATCAATGTCAAATAATGAATAAAAAACATAATTATAATAAACACACGTACATTTTTACTCGTCTCTTTGTAGTCATATTCAGGAAAATGGAACACAATATCGGCTTTACTATAATATTAATTATTTAGATATGTATTAGTACATTTATAGTTATTTGCATCAGAAGCACAGTCAATATATCTGATGAACAGAACTGATCTAACAAATTGAAAAGGTAAGACAATTTTTGCATTTTAAGAGTTTTTTTGGAGATCAATTTGTTAGTGAATCAAAACATGTCATAGTTTGTGAAACATCCTGAACATGTATTCAACAATCGGCAATGGAATTAGAATCAACAAAACAATATGATTCAATCGGAAGCAATGAACAGTTCAACCATGAAAAATGGCCGATGGATGAAAAGAATATACACAGAAAAACGAGATTTAAATGGAAAATAATTCAAAGAATAGTATCATCAAAAGTATATATTCAAGATATGTATGGATGCATCGGCAACATTTTGATGTTAATGGATGGCAGTAATTTGCATTTAATCTCTATTAACAACAACAATCCGCACGGTAATTAAATAAACACCTGTGGTTTTGAGAAGTTGTTAAGAATACAGCTGAAATATTTCATTGATCTACAGTGTGGCCAGAAGGTTTGTTTTTGTACCATTGAACTCATATTTTGTGAAAACTTAATGAAATAGTTTGAATCAAAAATTTGGTCATTAGTGACAACGGCACAATTTGATTTCCACAATCGATTGTTAATTTTCTTCATCTTTCATTTTTAATGCTATAATAAATATCACTTACACTGTAATAGTATATCCAACAATAACGATAATTAATGAAATTATCGGAAAACGTCGAGTTTTCTTGATATCTCGGAATTCAAACATTTCTAACTTGGAATTCAAGAGCTTCTATTTGTCAAACTGCACCACACGTTGACAGAATCGTATACATTTCTTCTGCGCATGACAATTTCATCAAGACATTTAATTTCAAAAAAGACGTTTATTACATTGTACTTTTATTTTGTGTAAATTTGCAACACATCATTCCATTATTATTAGAATATTTCACACTTGTGAGAAAGAAGCAATTCTATAAAACATTCCATAAACACTTTTATATTTTTAGAAAATAATACCAAAAAATGATGTAATATTGTAAATTGTGAACTACTGAAACTTCTATTTCTAGTTATCTGCAGAATACTGAAGCAGTCGGGAAATATTCTGGTATTCTCTCTCCGTCTGGAGAAATGATACATTTTAGTATCACAATTATGGGAAAATATTCACGATTCATCCTTCAACGTTTTGAGTAGATGTATACAAATCCCAAAATCCCAGCAAATGATATTGAACCAAATACCATTATTCGTGATAAAATCTGTCCACACATTCAATATAATGACAAAAATACGTTATGTAAATTATTTAAAAATTGCCAAAAATCAATACAACCTTATCTTGCCATTTTCGATTATCGATGCATTGTTTATACGGCATGTGGCTGAATGAAATCGAATTATATAGAGGAATCCAGTAATTTGCAAAAATTCGATACAAAAAATCGTCCAATATTTTACGAAGACGGTAAGATTTACTCCGTACTAAATCTCGCATCTATTTCGATATTGAACCAACTTATTTTATTTTTGCATTTATTCTAAATATATTGTAACTAACCTCAACGTAATTGTACATGGCCAAATCACAAATTGCTTCTGCATTTGGCCATCGACAATCGCTAAATTCTTTTAATGCCAAATGAAAGTGATTTTGGTGTTGATCAAGAATCTGGCTAAGAATGGTACAATCTTCGAATCCGGCATTCATCCCTTGACCATAAAATGGTACCATTGCGTGGGCAGCATCACCCAGCAATAAAAAATTTGGATCAACATAAGTTGGACGACACTAAAGAAAAGTACACTTTTTAAAGTTTGAGTTTTCTCGTTTGCTCTGAAGTAGTTAGAATATTGAAAAAAAAAATCGCTGGTTTTTACCTTAATCGATACTAAATGTTGTGGTGTTGCTTTGAAAAAATCGTCAATCAAACGCTTTTCACCAATAAAGTCAATAGAGTCGGGGAAATTTTCGGTGAAAAATGTTAATAGATCATCAATTGTGACGATTGAGGCAAAATTTGAAAACGGCATGAACAAAGTAACAGTCCACGATTTGTCTTGATTTGGTAATGCAATCATCATAAATTTTCCACGTGGCCAAATGTGCAAATAGTTCACCTCCATTTGAAACTGAAAAAGAAATATTAGAAAACGCAATAATACAACTAAAAATAAAATTGATTATAAGAAATGACGAACCTCTCCGTTGACAGGCGGTATGCACAATTCAATATAGCCATGATCGATGTATGTTTGACTGAAGTCGAATCCGGGTACTTGTAGCATAGCACGACGCACCGCGCTGAATGCTCCGTCACAGCCCACAATCAAGTCTCCCGCTACATTTTCGATTCCATCATTTTTTTCACTATGAAATTTACATGAAACGTTTTCAGATTTGAGATCAAATCATTTGAATTTCAAAAATTAACAAATAATTTATCAGAGTTGAAATATAGATTTGACATAGGATATCCCTTCAATAAATCAAATCATAACAATCTTCTAAATTAAATAATAAACATTGGAAACAACTGAGAAAACATGATTATTTGAATAGGAATGCGTTAGTTGATTAAAAACACTTTTCTTTTTCTTATAAATATTTATCATCTTTTTACAGAACAATTGTTTCGACGCTCAATGCGTCATGAGTTAAAATTCTACAGCTGATGATGACGCATTGAGCGTCGAAACAATTGTTCTGTAAAAAGATAATAAATATTTATAAGACAAAAAAGTGTTTTTAATCAACTAACGTATTCCTATTCGTTTATGTCTTATAGTCCTCAAAAACTAAAATTATTTTATGATTATTTGAACCTGAAAAATTGATATGATTTCATTTTTTTTTAAATATCAAACAAATTATCTTAATCAATAGATAATTTTTGAGAATGGTGTCAAATGACTTAAATTGACTTCAGATAAAATTATTGCATCAACTCAAATGTTACTCACTCATGAAATGTAACCTGACGCTGTCTCAATTTTGCACTTGTCATTTTTCTATTGAAATTCAAATGAATATTCGAATACTTCTCAGCTTCTGTAATGTATATTTTGATGTATCAAACAAAATATGTTAGGATCAATACTATTTATTTAAATTATTTCTTCTTTAGTTCAGTAAAATGTCAATCTTCACTCACCATTTAGTAAAACTTCATTCAGATGCTTACGACCAACTGAATAAATGCACTGAAGATATCACAGTAATAATAAAAATATAAAAGAGTTATATTTGAAGAACATTAGATTTCAATTAAGCCCTAGGGGGAGACACGGGCTCTAATATTGCTATAGCAATTATAATTTTTCCAACATTTTTAGTAAGTTGCATATACGTGTACATTCGACAGGACCTAATAAGTGATGTGTGTGTCCACCCCTAGAATTAAGCAAAAAATGAGTTTACCTGATTCGTATTTGAGTCGTAAGGAACGGCTTGCGTTCGGCCAGCAAGATCATGTAACATTCGTCCACGCATTGGAATTCCATGCTTTAGTAATTTGTCCTCTAATCCCACTTCAGCAAGTGCCCTTCGACCACGTGCAGAAAGCGCCAAATTAATACTCCGCCCTTTAACAAGCTCAATTTTACGGATATCTATTTTAAATTTATTACAATATTGAAAACTTTCAAATTGAAAAATTATAAAATATTTAAAAGGTGTATTTTGTGAAATGTTTGTAACTTTTTCACAAAAATTCAATCATACCTTCTCGGTACTCATACAAATGAACATCGTGTCCTTTTTTCGCAAAATTTATTGCCGCTAGTGAACCAACCTGTTGTGAATTATATGAAAACGTTTTTTTTTTTTAATAAATAATAGTATTGAAGTAACTATTTTGCAAAGAACCACTCAGCGATAAAATATTTATATTGTTCAAGTTGCTCGAATATTTTGACTTTGTTACTGTTGAAGACTTATTTTCACATAATGCATTATGAAGATCTATTTTAATAAATTTGTTCAGGTCACGAATATTCTCACCGGAGGTTGTGAGTTGCGAGAATAATTGATTTTTTCACAGCATACAAGTAGACTTTAAAATCAATAACATTTTACTCTAACACTTGTCTATAACAATAATAATATTATTTACAATGGAATATAGTCGTGAATGTAGTATGTGTACGAATAATATATCACAAAATACGGAACAATTTTCAAAAAATTTACTCTTCTAACTATTTTTTGTGGTTCGATCACTCGTTTTACACATTTTCTATTTGATAACAAAAATTATTTAAAAAAATGTTTTACCAAGCCACCTCCGACAATAATAATCTTGAAATGTTGGTCGGATTGACCGTTGGTAGTAACCATTTCGTCGAATTCCTGTGACATTTGAAAAATAATGTTTTATAAAGAGCTCCAGTCAAATGAAAAAATTCACGAAAATGAACCAGTTATATGAAGAAAGATTCAAGTAATGTGCTCTTTTTATATTTTGAGCTGTTTTGATAGATAGTAGATACGATCACGCGAATTACGTTTTAATTAGTCTTAATAAGTGTATTATCTGAAATTTTTTGAATTTTTTCCTGGATGGAAATTTAAATACAATCGTTCTCAGTTACGATGCGTCAAATTCATCACGATATTTGGCTGATAAAAAACAACTGATTATATTCATATTTATACATAATAAGGTTGTGGCGCTCCATTTGAACTGAAATGCACACATAAAACATCAGTAAAAGAATTGGTTAAATGAGCTGATAAATTGAGAGTTTATCAACAGTTGTCAAAATAACTACTGGTATATTCATACAATTGCTGATCAACACAGTTAAATAATTTTACTACTAACGTTTTTTGTGTGTATATATCCAATGTCTCAAGTTGAGTGAATCTAGAGGTGCCATACATATGAAACCTATTCATTTGAAATGAAACTACATAAAGAAACCGTAAAAATGCTTGTGTACATTGGGTTTAAAATAATATATTACGCACTGTAAAGTAGTTAACTGTGGCACACGAACATAATCTATGGTAAATACATGGTATCATGATATTTAATAATTAATTGAGTCGAAGAGAGCAAATATTTTCAACTTAGATTTACAAAATTACTGATAATTTAAAAACATATTTCTTACTACAACTAAATCCGAAAATCTGATGACAGACAAGGGCATAATTGAATGGGTCAGAATAAAAATCGGACTTGCACGCAGAGTCTATAAAAGTAAAACACATAGTTTTGTTTACATAGAATTGTTGTTGTATTACAACAAATAAACTATGTAAAACAAAACTGTGTGTTCCACTTTTATAGACTCTGCGCACAAGACGGATTTCTATTCTGACCCATTCAACTGTGTTATCGCTACAAATGATATTTTTTCTTAAATCTATACAACAGATCAGATGCCACAACAAAAATTATTTTTCATTAACACAGGAGGCTATAGTAGAAAAAAAATAACGAAACCTACAGAAGCGGAAATTTGCGAACGAATAAACGAACGTGTTGAAAATCTACTGATAGATGTCAATGCAAATAGTTTTAGAAACTTGAATAAAAGCACAAATCTGTTAAACTTTTTCATTCATTGGCACATTTGTGTATATATACATACGTATGTATATATAAAAACATGAAGACACCACCCCCACTGATATGATTTGAAAGCGTTAAGTTTGTTTATGATTCCAAAATTACATCCCGATCATGTTGTTTCGACCACATCAGTCAAAATTGTCGGAATTCGGAGCGAAAGTAATAGCCACATATTGACCTGACTTGGGCCAAAATATCTTGTGTGTGAAAAAAAGAGTACAACCGAATACAAGATTTGAAAATCACATAGCTCAGAAAGATCGAGTTCGGTCGTGTTTTTTTTCTCTCTCGATTAGTTACGAGCGGGCCATCAAAGCGTACGGTTCGGATAAATATAGTGTGAGAAAGAGTCGAATCCCGCGACGACTTAAAGTTTTAATCATCATTTTTTTTCTTCCTTTTTTTCATTTCCACTTTTTTTGTTTTTCATATTTTCTCATATAATTCATTATTATTTGTTTGTCTTTCGTCTTTTATTCTCGAAATTCATCGGTTAAAAAAATACGAACAAATCGTTGCTCACTGTAACTGCGACGGCAAAAGCTATATGTCCTTTTTCTAAGTGAGCTCGATTCATACGGATTTACAAGCGGAAGAAGATCATATTTTATTTGTAAAATTCTCGTTAAAACTCAAGTTGAATTTATTTTCGGTGTGTTGAACGACTGCTGTTTTATTTTAGCTGTTCATTTGTCGTACAGAAATATTCGATATGAACATTAGTTCGTGGTTAAAAATTGTTACGGCTCTTGTGTGCGTGTTCTTGGCATTTGTCTCACTTCCAGTAGAATGTGCAAAGCAAGCTCCTGGACCAGCAGCAGCGACACATGAGCCTGTCATCGAAGAAGTGACTCAAAAACAACTTGAGAGAATCTTGCAGGAAAAGGATTATGTAGCCGTTTACTGGTGTAAGTGAAAACAACAAAATCGAAAAAAAAACTTATAGACACTAAATACAATCTGCCTTTGGCATTGAGAATAAAAAGAAAACTTATCTAAATGCACTGCCAAACTTAGTTAATCTACAATTCGATGAAGTCACTTGAAATTAAAAAAAAACTCACTAATCGAAACGAATATAAATAAATTAATACTCCAATGTGTTCATCAGATACAGACCGCCGAATTGTAATCTAAATCAATTTCTGTGCTTGAACAGATTTTCCATCGTTTCCAGGTTGACTTCAGCTGGAATTTAAAAGCATGATGAACCAATATTTTCAACTACCTAATAATGCTCATAGTATAGATGGTTGATAAAATCCGTAAAAACTAGCTATTTTTTATTATTAACAGAAAAAAAAGTGTGACAAAACGTTTGGAAAATATATTTTGTGCAAAAACCATAGCGATTTTTTTCGCATTTGGTTTTATTCTTATGCTCGACAACTATTTGAGTTAAAACAGGAGAATGGGTGAAAATCTATTTTCATCGCTTGTTGTTCAAACAGAGATAGAGTAAATGAATAATATAAATTTCGAAGCAAAGGAAGAAACCAAATATTTTAAGCAAAAGACTATACGCCAAACGAAATATGTGGTATGTTCGAAGAAAGAGTAAGACTTTTAGACGGGCTATATTCTTTTCTCTCACTCTCATGCTCTCACTCTTTCACGGCATTCGGTATTGATTTCAACGGTGTGTATACGAATTTGTTTGTGTGCAAAGTTACAATATCGCTTGATTATTATATAATTTCGAGTATACAGAAAGCAACGATATAACATAAAAATGAAACTAACTAAGTAGACGAAAAACGAAACTAAAAAAAGAAGCATCCGATTTGAAGGAATCGTAGTCGAAGAGAAAGAAAAGGCGAACAAATCAAAAGAGAAAGAGAACAAAAGTAGGATCGTACGAAAAAGTAATAGACAACTGATTTTAAATTGTGCGTTTTAGATATTCATGCTTTATTGTGGCAAAGAAAATATGGAAATTTGAACGTCGACAAATGAAATGAAGTGTTTCAAGTACTTTCATGGTTTTTGAAGAGAAATGAAAGAAAATTACGATAACAAAGTTAATCATATCTTAAAATTTCCAAATAATATTCTCTTGCTTGAAAAACGTTTAAATCGGTTATTTCATATCATAGCTTGACTGTGACGTTGGAATATTTCAAAAAAAAAAAAAAAAATGATTTCATGATCGTTTATTTTAAGCACGGACGCCATGTGTGCAAACTCGGTCAACGGTTACATAGCCAATTCTGATGGGACCACGAAAAAGTTCACCTAAATCCAAGGTCAAATCATATTGAGACACATTTTATGTGGAAATATTTGTATAACCGATATTGCAGAAACAAAGCATTTTTTATACACTCAATAGCTTGGGATTATATCATCTGTGTTGATAAAAAGGAAAAAAATGTACAGTTTTATTTTGAATATTCAAATACGTAAGTTGAGTTACAAATAGCATCAACAACAAAAACAAAGAAAGAGTCTGAGATGCAACGAAAATAAAATGTCATCAACATTCAAAACGTAAGCACACTCAGTGATACACATACACACAGATAAAGTTCTCAATTCATTTCCAAATCTACTTGTTGATTATAATGTATACGTGTCTTCTTCTCACTCTTTTCTTCGACCGAAAATAACACAATTCTTACGTACATTAAAGTCAGAAAAAGTATTCGAAAAACAATCAAACTAAAACAATAAAAATGTGAAAAGTTTGGATAACATGCTGTCGATTGAGACTTTCTATGTCATAATAAACTCCGTCGCTGTTCCCAAGTGATTTTCTGAATCATAATACTGCTATGTTCTCTACTTCGTTCGGTTTTGTTTATCTTTGACTCTTTTCATTTATTTTTAGAATTTTTTGTCGAGAAAAAAAAAACGTTAAAGAACTGTTACATTTTTTTTTATTTGGGTGTATGGGTATGAAACGTTGGTGCGCCATAAAATGATTCATTCCAATGAATTTTCACAGCCTTTATTTTCAGAAAGTCTAGTTTATGATCACGAACGTAAAGATCTATTGAATATAGTAAATGATCCTTTCAATATTTCTTTCCTTTAAACAATGGAAATAAAGTAAGAATTGAGTGATTTTGTAATGCCACATTCTCTTTGTGCTGGATAATCGAGTTCCTTCTTATGACTACAAAAAATATTTAATTTTTGGAAGAATTTAAGGATTTTTTTTAGGGATTTTTGTCTGAAATTACAAAAATGGGTTTATAAAAATGCAACTCGATATTTGTTGCATTTTCGCAAATCGACTGTCAGAGACACATATTTTATCGATGAAAATCAACTTGACTTTGAACTTGCGTTTTTGATTAGTTACAAAACGAATTCTGCAATCACCAGTTACTTGATAAATTGTTTAATGCGCGATTCGTTTGAACTGCATATGAACTGCTGAAAATTTTTAAATAATCTCTTCAAAATTGTACAAATTTTGATTTGTTCTTATTATCTTTGTACTGCATAAAGTTCTATAAGCAAAAAAATAATATCGTTAAACATAGTGGGTGTAATTTACCCAACCCGGTAGGTAGGAAGAAAAATATCGGAAATTTATCAGGTTTTTATCCAACGCCTGAATAAATACCCAAATTGGGTATTTATAAAAAATGAAATGTGAACATTTTTAATAAATTTCAAATTGGCAGTAACTTTCCATATTGCAGTAAAAATATGGCAATTTCACAAACCTCTCGTTTGAGATTGACATTGAATTTAAAATATATATATAGGGCTATTTGACCCATAAGAAGTTCAGGGTAGTTAATCCAGACTTAGAATGCTCAAAAAATTGCCACATATTTATTTGACCAAACTTAGCATAGATTCGCAGACAGGGATTTGAGGAGCCAGATCCTCTCTGAGGTTCGGAAAATTCTTTCGATTTGCTAGGATTAGGACTACTAGATAAATGTTGTTTTGCAAGTCTGAAAATCAATGGAACTTATTGCTATAAATTGCCGTAAATACTCAATAAATATCCAATTTACCCCAAAACTGCCGGGTTTTTATATATTTTTTCCCGATTTTATTTTTCGAGAAAATTAGACATTACTAGTTATACATTATCGCGATATTTTCGTATTGATTTTGCGTCTTTTAAAGAACTTGTTGTTGCTTTAATTGTAAAGCCAAGTATAATTGACATTTATGTAAATTAGTGCATTTAGTGATACACGTTCTAGCGCTGCATCCATATTAACGAGTTTTGTGTCAATTATTAATTTCAGAACCCTTTATGTGCACAATAGATATGCCCAAAGAATGTTTATTGCGAAAAACGCTGAAAAATATAAAACTCACAAATATGAATAGAAATTGTCAAAGATTTTTTTTTTTTTTTTTTTTCAAAAAATATAAGCTTTGATTTTCCTCGTAATATCGAATATCGATAATGAAAAATTATTGTAGAAAAAGAGTAACAGGCTAATTAATTGACGAGAGCTAACTATCAAAAAGTTGCTGACAGTATAGTATAGTAGTTAGCTGTAGTCCTATAAGACATACATTTCAACCAACTTGTGGATAGCTAGCTACTAACGGTAGCAGCTGGGCAAATGATCTATAAACAGGTTTGAACACAAACGAAATGTAGGTAACGTTAAGTAACCAGACGAAAGACGTTAAGTTTCGTCATCGATTACGTTGCACGCTCGACACAAATATACACACATTGCTTTGCTCACTCACTCATTAACTCCCTCATTTTACCATATATTCGGATCACCTTGAAACTACCAAACCATTAAACCAGAATAAAAATAATTTTATTTCGATTTCAAAGGGCATTGGTATGTTTCGTCTGTGACACGTTTTCTATTTCATTTGATGAAAAAAAAAAAACAAGACATTTTACGGGATTTGGGTTTAACGGTTTCACAAATTTCCCAAGAATGAAAAAGGGTAATAGTTTCCAATTCATTGTAGTACTGTAAACATTCGAAAGTGGTAACTTGAGTAGCTGAAAACAAAGTACAAATATTTCTCAAATTTTATCAAATTACACAAAAATGTTCACTGTCTCGACGCAATATATTTCTGTCAAATCGTTTGGCTGAAGTGACCGACCGCTTCAGCCACCGTTCAAACTCATTCGAAATTCACGGTAGACCAATGTGAGACTTAACTTGCGTTGTACAAACAAAGAACCGCAGATAGCATGCACTATTGCAATAAACAGATAGACATATAATCTCATTCACATCTTTTTTATTTATACATTATACAAAAGTTGTACCGAACAAAGTAAGCAAATGTCAAACACATTTCTTGCATATTTTTTATAACGAATTAGTCAATTATTCAATCAAACACATTCTGATCATATTGATCTATAAAATATATAATTTAATCATTTAACACTCCGCTCGGTCGGCGCCAATGATAAAATAGAGGTTGTTCATAATGAATGAAACTAAAGTAGTTTACTATTTTTCAGAAGTATTTGATCCTTTTCGTCGTTGGTAACAGAAAACGATGAGGATAAGTTAATATTAACTTAAATATTGTTTACATTCACATAACAGGGTCACAATATTTTCAATTTCTTCTTATTATAAGAAGAAAATGAATAAATAACGGCCAAAGATGCAACTGAATGGGATATAGTGAAATCGTTTCCAGCAAAAAAAAATCAGAGAACGGCATCCTCTAACCAGTTGGTAAGCAATTTTTGCGAACTGGTGATCTTTTTTTCCTCGTCAATATTTGATACGCGGATGGATGTTTAAGCTAGATAGAATCGACTTTTGGAAAATTCTTTTTAATCAAACAGTTTGTTTTTTGCATTTATGCACAAGAACGACAATTGATGCAATACCATATAAAATGCTCAAGAACACACTATGAACATGCAATAAAATATCTGTTCACAAATAGAAATGTTCTATGAATGAACTAAACTTTTATTTTTGACACAGACTTGTAAAACAGACACAATTTCTGTAGCTTCTGTGCTCTTTACAAAACATATGTTTTGATTTTTTATTATGTATATTGAAATTAAGATCTTTGTATGATTTGGATAAACATACTTCCTCGGTGGATTTTTCATTTCCTATTTCAATATCCTGTTAAATAAAAACAAAATCGACGATAATGCCTACGCTGAAATGCCTAAAGTTATTAAATCATATTTAATAAGACAAAGCTGCTTCCGACTCAATGAAAATTGGAAAACTCATGTACAATAATTGTGTTGATGATCAAATAAAAAGTGATGATGAAATTTTATACAATCGTCTTTAAGGCCGTAGCCCACATGGTTACTTTTTGGAGTGGGATATAATTTTTAAGTTTCATTAATTTAGAAACAAAGTAGAAAATGCGCGAAATTTTTTAAAATGAAGTGTGTTTAGTTACAGTGAGCGAAATATGAGAAACTAACAATAATGAAAAAAAAAAGCAAGAAAATAACAAAAAAACATACATGTCTTTTGATTTCTCCTTGTGATCCAAAAATAACCATCGAATGACATATTCGATTCTGTACATCAGAAAGTCTTTGTGTATATGCTTGTTCAGAGTGAATGAATACTCAGCCAGTCGATCATTTCAACAAAAAATCTTTTAACGATAGTGTCTATAGACTATAGTTTGCGAAAAGTGAAATACGAGCGCACGAATAAATAACAATCATTTTAAAAGAATATGCGATAAAAAACTTTCGAAAAAACAAAAACAAAAAAATGGCCATGCAAATCATATATTTACTAGGGTTTTTACTTTTTCGACCATAGTTTGTATGTAATGCAATGTTTGTAATAACCTCACACATTTCAAATGCCCAGAATCTGTTTTTTAAGCCTTTTAACTTTCTTTCAAAAAAGTGGGAAAAATTACCCTTTGAGAGTTCAACCAGTTTGTTTTTCCTGTTTTGTTGTTTTGGAATGAGACTTTTATGAACGAGTGGTTGGATTTTGTTTTGTCGTCTCAGTGAATACATTGAAAAATATAAATAAAGGATGTTTACTCGGGTGATTACACAGCAAGACGTCGAATAGGAAAATAAATATGTGTTTCGGCAAATGTAGGCGTTCACGTTGAGAACATATTAGCATTGAATTAGTAAAAATATATTTTCAAAGAGACAAGACTACATTCACAGATATAAGTGGGAAAATCCAATCATCGTATGGTAACGCACAACCAGTATATCGATTGATCAATTTCGTATCAATGCAACATTTCTGAGTAGAGAGAACTATAACTCCAATAAATACCACAAAATCGAGGTGTAAATCTATCGCATGGATTAGTTCAAGCGGGATAGTTCCATCTGATGCTATTCTCTGTTTAAGATAAAGAAATTGTAAAGGACTTGGGCAACATCTCAAAGCAACAAGTTTTTCAACAGAAATTTAGAAAAATATTTCTCTAGAGCAACATGTTTACTATAGGAAAAATAAACAATGACTAATGCATGTTTATACTAGAGTGTTCTTTACATATGTGACAGAATCCCACACGTTTCGAGCGTCCTTACTTGAAATCTTCAAGATATAATGTCTCTATCTTGATATCACTTTACATTGAGTTTAGTTCCCAGTGCCATCTGTGGACTAATTTACAATATCGTTGAACTTATAGTAAAATTTGTTCACAGTGAAGTTTAATCGCGTATTCATAAAAATTCAGTAGCAATATGGACTTAGTGCCAATTGTCATTGTCTATTATGTTTATTTTTGGATTCGCTACAAAAAAACAAATGAAAAATGGGCGATTTCTCTCCTTTTTTCACCGACGATATTAATAAAGCTTTAGCAATAAAATCAACACATGATGTGGCTAAGCAGTTTGACGAATTAAGGGTTTATTACGACTCAAACTTGGTTAAACGCGCTGTGCTAACCATTCTTACCCATATTTTTATGAAAAATATTCATGAACTCACATCAAAGGCCACTGCAGCTATGAGTTTCGTTGAACGACTATGCTACAATGTAGTTGATATTGATATTTGGTCAATGGTTAAAAGAGTTAACCATCAGCAACAACCAATGAATAAATCATAGGCAATCCTTTTCAATCTGGCGCAAAGACGTTTTTTCATGTTGATTAAGAAAAAATAACTTAATTGCAAGTGTTAATAATCTTTTTCGGTATCCGTCAGCTCTATTTGTCGAGCAAGTATTGTATTATTTTGTCAAATTATTGAGCACGAATTTGAATATTATTTTTTCGATGGCTCTTCCCCTTGTGCACAACTCAATTTAAAAAAAAAAAACTTACATAACTTTAAAACAACATATTAATTAATTAATCAAAAATCCATTTTAATAATTTAGATGCAAGAAGCTGTTTAACTTGTGATAAAGTACTTGCCGAACTTGAAAAAATTGACGATGACACCGATTCGTTTGGTGTTGATTTTGTGAAAATAAACGACAAACGACTGGCCAAAGAGTATGGCATCAAAAAGTTCCCAGCACTTACATACTTCAGGTATTTATTTAATTAGTAGTCAATTAGTCTCGATCATTTCTATAAATTAGAGTTAAGTAGTGATGGAAAATTTTCGTTTAATATAAAATGACGCATGATTTTTTGTGTATAATTCAGTAATGTGTGGGAGTGGAGGTAGCGAGGGGTTATTATTATTCATTTATTCTGTATATTTTCTGATTTCGAAACACAATTTTTAATTTTTTAATTTACCGTTTATTAAATATCAAATTTAACGATATTATGTCCAAAAATTTATATAGATGCCGATTCTGAAAATTCTTCTCTTACTAAATTTAAATTTCTATATGCTATGTTGGAAGGCATAGTCCGACGTGTTTTCACATTTCTTTGGTTCACCTTCCATCGAATACGAATTCGACACAATTTTTCCTATTAATACATTGTAAATAGAAATATCGAGGCGTATAACTGCCATCCATAATGCGTCTCTCAAATGAATCTGAGCATTATTTTTGGGGGATGACTGCTGTTTTTCATTTTTGATTCGTTCATTCGTTGAATATTTTTTGTAATTTCTTTGATTGATTTTTTCAGAGAGAAGGAGCCAATTATCTATGATGGTGATCTCATGGATGAAGAGGGCGTTCTTGACTTTTTGACATCACTAGAAGCCATGGATCTTCCCGACCGTATTGAAGAAGTCAATGCAAAAATCTTGGCCAAGATCATCGAAGAAACTGACTACGTTGCTGTGCTATTTTGTAAGTTTTGTTTTCAATTACAATCCTATCTCTTCTTATTAAGGCTATTAAAAGAGCCAATCGCAACAGTGAGTAAGCGAATATGATTTCCGATATGATAATTAGTTTAGGATTTTTTTTTTGTTTGGTTTGTTTAATTAGAATTTTGTAGTTAGTTTTTTTCTTCTTCAAAATATTGGCACCAGACTATTAGTCAAAAGCTTGAAGATAATAAAAAATTATTGTCATTTCTTTCTTTATTTACTATATCACGATCTGCACATACACACACATTTATCAAATGATACAAACTTCGCGTAATGGGATACTTGAGAATTAAAAAAAAAAAACATAAAATAAGCACACACGCGTACAAATTTCAGAAAATCAATACTGTGCACATAATCCATCATCGACAGTGATATTCAATTTTGAATCAATGTGTTTTTTAGATTTTTAATTTAATGAAAATGAAATTGAAATAAACCGTACTTAGGTCCTGACCATAGCACTTGTGAAACACGAGGAAAAGCGATCACTGAAAGTAAGTTTGATAATTCTTTAATTACACAAAAATAGCAAAAAACGAAACATGCATCATTGTTTCACCATCTACTTTGCCGCTTATCCAAGTAAAATGGTAATCTAATTTTCAAAACCAAACTAAGCTGAAAAACCAAACCAATTTGCTACCCTTGAGCATCAATAAATCAATTGGTTAAACAAAAATAAATGGCATGATAAAAAATATTTTATCTCTCTCCTCCTATATGAATACAGTACGAGTTTTTCTAAGATAATTTATAAACATTAAAATTCTTATTTTAAATAAAATTTATTTTACTAAAACCGAATGAAGTAAATTCATCAATCCGTCGTTTGAAAAAAATTGAACGTGCTGAATTAATGTCTATTGATAGAATGAGTATGTTCTATTGTATAATCACCTATTTGTTTCTTTATCAGTTTTTTTTTCATCATTTAATAATCTGGACCCAAATAAAACAAAAAAAAAGCGCAAACATAAATGAACGCGCTAGATAGACAATATACTATACATAATACACCTT
This sequence comes from Contarinia nasturtii, assembly GCF_009176525.2. Classification (NCBI taxonomy): domain Eukaryota; kingdom Metazoa; phylum Arthropoda; class Insecta; order Diptera; family Cecidomyiidae; genus Contarinia; species Contarinia nasturtii. The sequence goes on from NW_022197544.1 coordinate 3,256,160, forward strand.
TTTAACACCTCTAAAATTGAAATAAGTTGAATCTCAGTGGGCATAATTGAAAATTGCAGAATGTAAAAAATCTCCAGGGGTTGGTTGGGTTGAGTTCCGAATCTTAATTTTATCCCACGTAAAACTCCGATTGAAGAACTATAGTTATTTACTGATTGGCTTTTGAATTTCAAAATAGATACTCAATTTCTTATTTTGCTTAAACTTAATAATTTGGAATAATTTCCTGCTAGAATTTTTTTTTTGAGTGCAATCTACTTATTCACCGAATTTTTATTAAATTAAAAAAAAAATCCAGAACAATACTCATTAGAGAGTACACTGGCTCTATGTATCCAATTGAATTTTTAGTTTAGTACAAGCACGTACGTTTTGCAGTGTTTTTGTTGTTGTTTTTCTTTCTTATCCTTACAAAAACTAGTTTGAAAATGTCAAAAATATCAAAGTGAATATTTTCTGCGACTCCAAATGGTACAATTTCCTACTTAAAACATTTAACCAACCCTTTTATTTAATGATTTCAAGCAAATAAATATATACACATGTAAAAACCATATTTTCTTTAACATAGAAGTCATTTGGATTTCGTTATTATTTCTGCACAAATGTTAATTGAATCTTATATCTCGTTTAAAAAACACACACACACTCACTCAAACTGGGCGCAACCAACCATTCCTCTTCATGTAGATAAACCAGAATGTAAACGATGCACAAAAGCTTTACAAGAGCTTGAAAATATCGATGATGAAGCTGATCAATTGGACATTGGTTTTGTTAAAATCCATGATGAATCACTGGCAAATGAATATAATCTTGGAGCATTGCCAGCATTGGTATACTATCGTCATCAAATACCGATATTGTATGAAGGTTGGGAAATGTTGATTGATTATTAAATCAAATCGATTGACACTCGGTATAATACATGATTTTCAATTTGTATATAACAGGAGAACTTTCGAAAGAAGAGGATGTTTTAGAATGGTTGATTGAGAACAAATCGACTGGAGACGATGAAGAAGTTATAGAAGATGTAACAGCCAAAACACTAAGCACATTAATTGGAAATGTGGATAACTTGGTTGTTTTGTTTTGTAAGTGTATGAATGTGAAAAAACCGGTGTGTCTCAAAATGAGATAATAGATTAGATATAGAATTCAATGTAACTAAACTAAAAAAGTAAATGAGAAAAACTTAACCTAGAGCTACAAAGCTTGAAGATTCTTCTGTCCCACAGATGTCAACGTACACAAACGGACGGAAATGAAAGTTTCATAATGTCCATCCGTGTCTGTTGACACCTCTAATCTGTCTTACGTCAAAATCACCGTTTAACAACACACCGCTTTGAACAATAAAAGCCACAAAAGTTGTAACGAAATTGAACGGAGGAGCTCTGACTCAATTTTGAGACACACTGCATATCAACGCATATACGGGCTTGAAGACATTTATCTTTTATAATTCTAGATGATCATGGAATTGATGATTCTATGACTGTGCTTGAAGAGCTTGAGAAAATTGATGACGATTGTGATAAGCATGGCATTCAATTTGTTAAAATTGATGATGATCGAACATCACGTGGTTATGGTATTGATAGTGTACCGGCTATCGTATTTTTTGAAAAACAAGTACCAAACATTTACAACGGTGACTTATTAAATGAAGAAGAAATATTGCAATGGCTTGTATCGCAATTAGAAAAGGACGAAATCGAAGATGTTACCGAAGAAATGCTCGATAGAATGGTTAAAGAAGGAAGGACATTAGCTGTACTTTTTTGTACGTACACCTTTTTATTGATACCATTTGGAATACCCACTAAATGCTTGCTTTTTCCAGATGATAATAATGATGATAAATCACAAAAAGTACTCGAGGAGCTGGAGAATATTGACGATGAATGCGATGCGCTTGGCGTTACTTTTGTTAAAATCGATAACATTGACGAAGCTAAAGAATATGGAATCGATGGTTTGCCATCGTTGTTGTACTTTGAAAAGGGCATTCCAACTGTTTACGAGGGGCGTCTTGAAGATGAGGAATCAGTGTTGAAATGGTTGGAACAACAAACTACATCGGATGAAATCGAAGACATTACCGACGAAATGTTGGATATTATTCTTGAAAAAATGCCCTACGTTGCCGTTTTATTTTGTAAGCTCATTTGTAAATTCAGTCTGTATTCTCTTTCATTGTTTCCATATCAGTGTTTATTCTGTCTTGTATTGTTCTTGTTGAACAAAATCCCAAATTCGGTTTGCATTTGGCACTAAATTGAGATAAATCAACACATCAAAAGTAAATTCAATTGATTATCCCATTTTTCGATCTTCACACCCCACTTTATTTGCATCTTTCTCTAGATTTTCTCCCCCCCCCCTCCAAATATTCCTTGTCGATATATTGTGTGTGCGTGTGCAAACTACTTTTTACCATATGTTCAATATCCAATGTTAGAAACCAATTAGTTTTAAGCACATTCAGGGAAATATTTTTGTTTTCAGGAATTATGTGTTTCTTTTAGTGTTAAGTGTTGTATTTATTCTATTTTTTATATTCTTTTTTTACTCTTGCAGCAAAGCACAAAAACAACAAAAATCTTTAAAATGATTTGAGTTGAAATTTGGATTGACAAATAAAATAATCATCAATTCGTGTAAATATTCTAATATATTTTGGTTCTACCGTTTTTTTTTCTCTCCTTTTGGCCACATAGATGACAAGGATCAGAAAAAATCACAAAAAGTTCTCGCTGAATTAGAAAACATTGATGATGAATGTGATCAAAACGATATCGCTTTTGTAAAGATCGACGATGACAAGGAAGCCGAAGAATGGGGCATTGACGAAATTCCAACAATCGTAAAAAATACTGAATATCAAGTGAATGAACGTTTTTAAATGACAAGAAATCATAATGTTTTTCAGGTATTTTATGAACGTGGCATTCCACACATCTATGAAGGTGATTTGATGAAGGAAGACGATCTACTTGGGTGGCTCATTCATCAAAAGCGTCATTCAGAAATCCCAGAAATCACCGATGAAATGAAAGACAAACTCGTTGAAAGCACCAAGCATTTGGCCGTTATCTTTTGTAAGAAATCACATTTATTTATTTATTAATGCGAATTTTAAAAATTAAGTTGCATTTTTCAGACGATAAAGACGATAAACAAGATATCCGTGTGCTTAACGAATTAGAAAATATTGATGATGAACTAGAAAAGGAAGGCATTGTTATTGTTCGTATTGACAATGCTGATGAAGCAAAAGAGTACGGCTTGGACCATTTGCCTGCTTTGATTTATTTTGAAGATAAAATTCCAGCTCTGTACGAAGGTGATTTGATGAATGAAGATGAAGTTTTGGAATGGCTAATTTTGCAAAAAGAAACTGCAACCATTGAAGAAGTTACTGACGAAATTTTAAAGGATTTAATTGATGATCATGAATACGTTGTTGCTTATTTTACTGGACCATGTGAGGAAGGCGACAAATGCGATAACATTTTGGGTAAATATTTTTTTAAACATGTTCAATAAATATCTTTAAAATTGAGTTATGAGTTAATTTATTCAATTGTCTCGATTCGAAGATGATTTGGAGAATATTGATGATGAACTTGACGAAGCGGGAATCATTTTTGTAACAACCGAAGACACCGTTATGGCAAAGAAATTGAATATCAAACTTTTCCCACAATTGGTCTTCTTCCGTAATCGTGACCCTTTATTCTTCAAGGGCGACCTTGAAGATGAGGATGAAGTGTTGTCGTGGCTCACTGATGAAAATACCCTTGAAATTCCTGGAAAAATCGAAGAAGTAAACAGCAAAATGTTGGAAAAAATCTTGGGCGAAAGTGATCATGTTGTGGTCTTTTTTTGTAAGTTTTTAAGCATAAAATGATGCAATAGTTATCAAATAGGAAACGATATGAACAGTTTATTTGTATAAAAAAGTGCCAAAGATCTATTCAGAGTACAAACAATTATATGTCAATTGGCGAAATTCAAACAACGCATCGCTTGATATTGAAATTTCACGAAGAAAAAAAATGTGTCTGACTGCCATATCTCGTCCATACCTTGTTTTTCATTGAATTGTGATTTATAATATAGTAAAAGAAATATTGGTAATCGATGCATGATATGAGTGCCGTCAATTGATATAGAATTTTGCGCATTTTAAGTCGTATTTCAATAATTAAACTATCACCAATCAATTTCAAATACCAATTTTGTTCAAATAGACAGAGAAGGAGACAAAAAATCTCAAAAGATTTTGAATGAATTGGAGAACATTGACGATGAGTGTGAAGAGAAAAGCATCGATTTTGTCAAAACTTCGGACGAAGGAATAGACAAAGAATACGATTTGGCTGAACTACCAGCTCTCGCATTCTATCGCAACAAATTCCGTACTATATATAAAGGTGACTTGATGAAGGAAGACGAAATCTTGGAATGGGTACTAGATTTTTTTTACTATTGCATTACTCATTGATTAATTTTAATTTCCATTATTTCCATTTTTCTTCTTATCATCTCTAGGTACTTGATTTGTATGAGTCAAATCCAGATGTTATTGAATCGGTCGACCGAAAAACCTTGCAAGTTCTAATTAACGACGTTGAACATTTAGCGGTATTTTTCTGTATGTATTCCATGAAATGAATAAATAAAGTATATAAAAATAAACATTTTAATGGTTTATGTGTAGATGATGAAAAATGTGCATCATGCCCAGGCATTTTGGAAGAACTTGAAACCATTGACGATGATACCGACGAACACGGAATTCAATTTGTCAAATCTAGCGATGTTAAACTCGCTCATGAAATTGGAATTTTCTCATTTCCTGCTTTAGTGTATTATGAAACCGGTGTTCCAATTATGTATGATGGTAAGTTTTTAAGTTAATATCTACATGTTGTGTATAGACACAGTACAAAGAAAATCTTCCGATACTATACGAAAAACAGCATGCAATAGAATTTCTATAGCAAAAATCGTATGAACCTGCGAACCATACTATTTTTCGCATAGCATCGTGATATTGATCTACTTCCGTCTACGTCATCGTGATATTGATCTCTATTCCATATTTGCAGGTAATCTTAAAAACGAAAAACGCGTTCTGCAGTGGCTAATTGATCAGAAAAGTAAGGACGTTCCATATTGCGTTTTGACACACTAATCTGTTAACGTTAAAATCTGTCGTTCTGACAAAGGAAAACTATCATAATAATTCGAAATAATTCATTTCTAAAATGTTTCTAATCACATTTAATAATTGATTATTCATATTGTTTTCATTGTTTTAAAAGCAAACACTGCTTCATCATTGGAATTCGATTTAAAAATTGATGTGATATTTGTATAAATAATTTCCAATGATACAACAATGTTTGTTTGAACGTAATTTATGCATGTATAATTAAATTTACATTTTTCTTGCTAAACAAAACAAGAAGAAAAAAAAGAATATTAATCGGAAAAGCAAAGCGTTTACAAATTTCACATTTAATCTCATGCTATGAAATAAACTCAAAGCAGGTGCTACGGATGCTGACGCTGATTCTGATAAAGTTGAAGATTGTGGTACTGATGCAAGAGCCAATCGAAATGTATTAAAACATATTCGTTCAGCAAAAAAAAATGTAAAAAACGGCATGAATCCACGAACGATAGGTAATAAATTCGGGTCTAACCCAACCTATCCAACTGCTAATAATGACGATCATTTTAGTAGCCATAGCAATGTCATCGATGACATAGTCGAAACGCAAACAGCACCACCATCGTCATCGACACAATCGAACATACATTTCTTGTGGATCTTACTAAAAGATCTACTAACAAGTCTTGTAAGCAATAATGGTGACAAAACCAATCACAATACCGAAAACAAATTCGAACTGAACACAAGTAATAGCGAATATGACTACCTTGATGATAGCAATTATCTTACCATCATCGATGGTGATCTTAAAGATGACGAATATTTTCAAACGCATAAATTACTTAAGCAAAAGCTTCTAGGTAATTTCCAATTGATTACAAAACAATTCAATCAAACAAATAAATCAATGCCCTCCCAAAACAAAAAAATAATACTAAGCCACACAGCCTCACACCAAAACCAAATAAAAACGCATTTGTTGTATTTATATCCTCACACTGAACTGAAAATCACATGAACGGAGTAATTGAAGATCGATAAACACAATAGACTTTGAAGTTTCGACCAAAAATTTGTCGCAAAGATAATTGAAAGAGGCACAATACATGTACAAACATCACACTGACGTAGTCAATATACACAGAAATGAACGATTATATGAAATCTGTGTTTGAATTATAAGATTCACCAATTATTCTTACCGCTTTTATTTACAACGAGACTCTGTGATTTCTGTGTATGCATTGTAAATCGGGAAATGTGCTATTGTTGTCAAATTTCGACTACTCATTATTCGTATTTTTGGTTCAGTTAAACACCATCAAACGTATCATAAAATATTTTGATTCCATATTCCGTCGCACTGATGCAACTTTTTTTGTTCGTAATGAAATCCACAATTATCATGTTTCTTAATCGAAAAAAAAAAGAATTTCTTTTACTTTCTTTGTGCGTACATCGGCCATCATAGATAGCCGCATAAATCAATTGCACATTTGTTACGCTCTATATCCTATGAGAATGAATATTTTGACAAAGCTGAATTTCATGAAAGGTATTTCAATAACGCCACTAATCCAAAAATATAGCTTTTATTACCACAGAAAATATACAGAAATTACATAATAAAGCTGACAAAATGTTTGACACAACATTTCGTTCAACATATACGAAGCTAGTTTATTAGTAAGAAATTAAAGATACACAACTATTCTTATGAGAAATATACATGGTCTTATCGAATTCTGCTCAAATATTTGTCGCATTTATTGGAGCCAGAGGAACAAAAACGTTATTCAAATTCCGCTTTTCAAAGAGGACTATGTTTTTCTTTAAACATACCAATGCATCATACCTATTTCGCATAATAGATCGCAAACATTTAAACATCCATATACATCGGTCCGTAGATTATTTTGAAAACCAAACAATTAACAAATGAAAAATGTTCATTTTATTAAAGTAAATCACAAAAGGCTTATAACATATCCCATGTCAAAATATCTTGACTGACCGACCGACTGGCTGACTTTTATTTGTGTTAGATTTTTTGAATTATGTTTTTAAATTGCGTTAATCTTCTTCTGTTAAAATAAAACTTTGAAAAACGTTCACAAAATTTCAGACAATGAGCATAAAAAATATTTGGTAATTAATTCAAATTTCGTAAAATCTACCGAATTTCGTAGATATTTAAAAGCAGAATATTCATACGATTAGAAAACAATTTAAATAATTGTGCAGATTTCGTTGGAGTCGTTAATGTCTACAGTTTTAAATCCAATATTTATAATTAAATGTAAAGTCAAATCATACAACAAGAAAACAAACTCTACTCAAATTTCAAATTTTGTATATTATTTGAGCTTATTTCTGGTATTTGATCGTTGTCAATAACTCTTTATTATATAACTACTACAATGGAATCTTTAATGATTTACCCCAGCAAACGACCAATAAACACACAATACAAGATTAAGTCTAAACAGTTTTAATTTAATTTAATTTGTGTGTTTGAATTGTGAATAATGAAATATAAAACACACATAAAAATGTAATAGAGAGAGAGAGAGAGAGAGAGAGACAGACAGAACTTAAAAATTGGAAAGAGAATTAACATCTACATAGGATTAACAATTGGGGCTTTTTTCGACACACTATGCCACTGCTGTATCAATTGATTTTGTCCAATTTTCAAGTGATCTATCTCTGAAAAATGCATTACGTATCTGTTGTTAGCATCAAAAACATTTTGTCAGTAATATTATTTTACTTTTAAATTGAACAGAAAATTATTTTTTTTTGTTTTATTCCGTTTTGTTTTTAAGGCTTTTGACACCGCTTCTCTTTTAAATAATTTCATGATTCTACTAAATGGTCACCAATTTTGGTAGTGAACAACATTTTTATTCACCGATGTTGATACAATATTAATAATTGCAAATAAATAGTTGTATTGAAAATAATACTCAACTTATAAGTAAATGTATTGTTTTGAGAAGAAGTAAAAAAACCGTTAAAAAAGACTGTATTGATACAATCATAATATGCCAAAAAAAATTAAATTGAATTTTTCTTTTGTTTTTGCGTTTGCAAATGTTACTGTTTCTAAGAGAACGAACACTACAAAATCGTTAACCTTTTTTTCATTCGTTATTTTATATCTCTCTAATCAAATTTAATAAAAAAAAAACAACAACAACCAAATTTGTTTATTTTCCAAAGACTATGGCCTTATTTGCAAACAAATCTGACAAAATGTTTTTGTATGTATATCACAGATGACGAATGTTTCTATGTTGGAATGGCTCATCCAGCGCAATCATCACGTAAAGGAAATAATTATGTACCGAACGATTATCGACCATTTCAATGCTGTCCAACGAAATTGGAGCGTCAAACACGCGTACCAAAAATGTCGGCGCAAAAGCTAAGCCATCAGAAGGATACCGATGACAAGTCACGTAAATCACAATTCGAATTTAGTTCTTCGAAAGCAAGAACATCAGAGAGTAGTGGCCGTAAAAGTGACAGTAAATTGAAAACTGAATCCGAATCGAAATATAGCGGCGGTCCAAATTCAGCCACATCATCATCATCAACATCATCAAAAAAGTCGAGCAATAGCAAAAAATCGAATGATGATAATATCTTGCCCGTGAAGGAGCTTAAAAAAGCTTCCCAAAAAGCCAAAGAGACCAACAAAGCAAAACCAGGTCAGAAGGGTTTGTTAGGTATCGCTAAAATTGTTAATTGGTTTTAAAACGACAACAAAATCCAAAGCATTAGATTTGCACAAATAATAATTGTTTGAAACAAATGAAAAAAAAAATCAATATCACATACACACACCAGCGTTATTTTTTTTATTTTTTTTTTTTCGACATTTAAATCCGTTCCGATGAGTATATTCATTGCTTCTACACACGTATGGTAAGCGTTCCATAATTTAAAAAGAATTCAAACGATAAAAACCATTCAAAATCTCAAGAAAAACTAGTCAAATGACACTTGCCGATCCAGTAACGTAGATTTCTAATTTAGTAATCTGGCTCAGAAGGTGTCAATTGTCGTAAAATTTCGTTACAACATCTAACCATAAGAAAATGGCATCGCTTACCATATGTGCTTCTACATCATTTATTTATCAAAATCAAACCGTTTTTGATTGGTCAATCTTTTCCCCATGATGTTGTTTGTAAATTTTCTCTTGGTTGCGCTTTTATTCAAAAGTTTTCACACATGTATATCATGCATATCATATATCATTATCGAATTCAAATCATTTTTCTAAGAGTTCCATTCGGCAAATCCTGCATGCACCGCTCATCCAGTTTTTCGTCATTTTACTTTTTCGATTTTGTATATAAAAAAGTCGTTGCAAAATCATCAACCCCAACATTATCAGCAAAGAAATCAAGAACAATTGATCGACAACAAAACCAATTCATTTTTTATTGATGTTATAGGATCTAACTTAGACAATCTATTACGAGCTGTACGTAGTCAAATAAAGGTTCTGTTTGATGCTGATTTCCTATAATAATGTCGATTTTCTATGTGCGCCCTATATCATAACTGTCTATGAACTAGATATATATACATAAATATAGTTGAAAGAGGAAAATTAAAATAATAAAAATCTGTCAAAGTACACAAAAATATATGTTATGCCAATCAAGTCAGTCAATTCACAGTCAATAAATTCATGCATACTTTTAACATTTTTTAATTATAATATACAATTCAACTTCTATAAACACAACAAGTTTTATAATTTTGAGAACAGAACAATCAATTTAAAAAAAATGCACCAATCAATTGTTTTTGCATACATATAAAACAAGATATGTACAAATAATCACTTCATTTTTTTTTCATCTGTTTAATCCAAATTTTTCACGAAAAGAATGATTATGGACCGAATAAAATTAATTTCGAATGGAAAGCATTTCTTTTTAAACTGGTGGATACTGCAGGTTTCACAATTTTTATTTTTGATTATACTCTTTTTAAGTCCAAATACATGTCTGGTGCCGTTTAAAAGATTACGCTGTTGCAATGTTTTTTTTTTTAATCTTCTCGATGAGTTTGAATTTATTTATTTATTTATTTTCATGTGTTTGTGATATTTTTAAAATTATATACATATGGAAAATAAAACTAAAAAAAATAAATTTAAACCAAAGAAATAAAATCGTAAATGACGACAAAATGTTCAAATAAGTGTTGCCAAGTCTACTTAACGGGTCCACCAGTGTAATGCAACAATATACCTCCTTTTATCTTTAAATGTGAACTATAAAGTAAGTGGAATTGTAGAGATCGTGTGTAAAAGTATCATTGGAATCTTGAAATCAATTGGCTATTATTATGGATGAAAGCAATCATTATACACCAAGGGACAAATCAGTACTAGATTAAATTCTTCGATCACCCAATTTAGTTGAATTCAGTTCAATCCCAAGAAAAAACGGTTTGACTTGCAACTGATTTTTTGGATTTGAATAGAGTTGAGTCTACTACTGCTTCGCTCCTTATACACGGACATCGTTGTAAAAGACTTGGACTGATTTTTCTTTGTTGAAAAAAGAAGAAAAATAAATGCGAATGAACTATACGATTTTTTTTTATTTAGTTGTGTAAAAATAAAAAGACTTTATTAAAACAAAACGCGAATTACTTTAAAACTCTAAACTCAATCAAATTATCAAAATTGTACAATTTCGAACAAATCATGGTGTGGATTTTTAAATTTAAATCAGATTGTTAAAGTTTGTTTTTAAGAAAAACGTGGATCAACAAATAAATGTTTTGATTTGATTTTGTCACAAAAAACAACAACACAGATTTACTTAATCGAACGATCATTAAATTATTTAAATGAATTTTCAAAGTCAAACGAAAATTTGAAGCATCAATTTGGAGTTGGTTTCAATATTGCTGCTTATCAACTTCAATTAATTAGAAGAAGAAATTAATGCATAGTGTATATTTGCATTAGTGGTTCTTAATTTTGAAATATTTAACACCGATTTGATAAGCTTTGAGGTACATGACACGAGGATCTCAAGCTACCTCCGGTGCCAAACGTCAAATAATACATTTTGATCAAGTTTAGATGCACGATTTAATGTTCATCAGACTCGAGGCGGAAATCACTCTTAGTCTAAGTGAGAAAAACGATCTTTAAGACAAATTTCTTCTCGAGTTTTTTTAGAATAACATTTCTTCATTTTGTTTTATGCCACTTGATGCTAAGAACAATTCAAAGTCACATTCTAACTAACTAACTTAAAACTTTGTAAAAAAAAATATGGAATTACGATTGAAATTAGCGGCTGCAGGGCGTAAGTAAGCGTTAGAATTGAGTTTCGTTGGAAATAATATAATTACAGATTGAGTTTGTTGTTATTTTTGTTTATATGTTGTATTCTAGGAAATTTGGAAAATGAAACCTATGTTTTAGACTGGATGATTGAACAAAAGACTGACGAAAGTATTGAAGAAATCGATCGTCCAACATTATTTGAATACATAGGTTCGAAAGATTTCTTAGCTGTTGTATTCTGTAAGTTACACTCATCTACAAAGAAATATTCCGAGATTCGTATTGCACAATTTTTATGAAATGTTCCTTATAATATTGTAAAGATGATCCAGAAGATTCGGACGCTCGCCGAATTTTGCGCCATATTGAGCTAATTGATGACGAAGCTTCAGAATATGGTATTACAATAGTTAAAACAACCGATAAATTAATGGCGAAAAAATATGGATATAGAAAATTACCCGGTTTAACATACTTCAGAAAGGGTAAGAAAAGAAGTCCCGGTGGTAAAACTCTTTGATAAACTTTACAACTAACAAATTTAGGCAAAAATATCAATTATGATGGTGACATTGACGATGAGGAGGAAGTCCTTGATTGGCTTACGTTACCAGACAACATGGAAATGACGGATCATATCGAAAAAGTTAATCGCAAAATGTTTCAAAAGATTCGACAGACATCCGATTATTTGGCAGTTTTTTTTTGTAAATTTCATTTGCATTTTTAAATTTGAATCAATATTTATACAATAAATAATCGCATTTCAGATAGTGATGATTGTAAACAATGTCCCCGAGTATTGGCAGAGATTGAGCATATTGATGATGAAGCTGATGGTGCGGGTATTAATTTTGTTAAGATTGACGACAAAACAATGGCAAAAGAATTTGGTGTTTTTGCACTTCCGGCTATTCTATTTTTCCGTCAAAATTCAAAAGAGCCAGTCATTTATGCTGGTTAGTTTTATATGGAATACAAATTACAATTGCATTCAATTGATTGTCATTTTCCACACAGGTGACTTATATGAAGAAGATCAAATCTTAAATTGGCTAATGACACAAAAAGATCCAGGTGGTGATGTGATCGAAGATTTGGAGGGACAACGTCTTATCGATTTAATCGAACAATCGGGTTCAATGGCAGTTTACTTCTGTGAGTTGTTTTATTCTAAAGTATTTTTTTTTAAGAGAACACAGAGAAAAACGTCACTGCATTGAATTATATGGTTTCAAATGAATTGAAGAATGCCTTAGTATTTTACAGATAATAGATTACAGCTATTTGTACAACAAATAGCCGATTCACGTTTATATCGTGTGATAAAATACGAAAGGATTTAATACTATTTCATAAAATTCAAAACAGTCTTTACCGATGTTTTTCTGTGTGCAAAGATTCCAAACCACGGGCCATGTAATTAAAATATAATTCATTTATGTTTCCAAATAAATCCGAAAACCATGAAATAGAATAAGACTATATTATATATTTCTTTCAATACCTACCTGATTCAAGTGAAAAATACCTCGCCCATTTTTAATTTCATACTTCATTTATATATGCTGGAATTATTTATTGATACGATAAAAAAAATTATATCCGGGAACAAAACTTACTTTTCAAACTTGATCTAAGAGAATAAAACTCACTATTAAAACAGGGAATAAAACTCACTGCGATATGTGTAGTTCTAAAGCAATGCGAAAAGCGCGCTTGAAAAAGGATAAAGAGACGACACAGGCTACTAACCAACCACCAAGTGATAACCCTGATGAATTGGCCGCGGCTTCAGCAACACCGCTACCAACACCAACCCAACATCATCATGGCGCACACGATGAGGGTATTTCGATATGGTGGTTAAATCCATACAAACAAAAATAGTATTCCTGAGCCAAAAATGATCTTTGTAAATTGTTCACTCAACTCAACAAAACAAAAAAAAATTCATTATGAGATTTATTGCGATTTTTTGCAAATTGCACGCACATTTAACTGAATGTGTCCCAATGCAATACTTCAAATGAATGCCAATTTTACCTTTCCAATTGACGCATTACATGTTTTTAAAGTATTAACCATCTAATAGTGTATGTATTAGATATTAGTTTCATAATGAGTAGCATATATTCAGTTCCTTTTAGTACCCCGTGAAAAAAAAAAAAAAACAAATACTCAATCATTTGTTCAATTATGTAATTATAATTACTATTGGTGATTGAATTCCTGGGATATTTTGAAACACAGACTTTGAATGCCGTTTTCTGTTAGTATTGGATTTGAACATAGAATTTTCCATTAGAGCATAGAACATAGAATTTTCCGTTTACATATCATATTATTTTGATATAAAAACTGTACATTTCAAGAAACTCCAACAATTTTCAATAGAGAAGTCTATATAATTGTTTTTTTTTTTTTAAATATATACTAAAACCATTCGAATTGATTCATTTTATTCATTTTTATTCGTTTTCATAATAAAATAGATAGTGACGATTGTGAACAATGCACAAAAACTTTGGAAGAGCTGGAAAACATTGACGATGATTGCGATCGGCATGGCATCACCTTTGTCAAAACAAAAGATTTCTCCGTTGCCGAACAATTTGGCGTTCATGATTTTCCTGCGCTAGTGTATTTTGAAAGCAGCATCCCAAATGTATTCGAAGGTGAATAGTATTTAATTCGTAAATAAAATAAACGAATAGACGAATTTAACTTTTGAAAAACATTAAATTCAGGTCAATTGAATGAAGAAGAGGAGGTTTTACAGTGGCTCATTACACAGAAAACTGAAGATCGTATAGAACTCATAACTAGACAAATGCTTGAATCGATGGTTGCAGACACGCAATATTTAGCAGTATATTTCTGTAAGTTGGTAATGAGAGAGGATATGTCTAAAAAAATGTGAGAAAAAAAACGAATATGTGTTGAAACATTTTTTATATTCCGAAGTATATTATTTTTATTTTTCCCTGGTTGGTTTTCATTTCTCCCGAACTTGCATTAAATGATTGTTCATAATCACCATTTCCGATGCCAAAAATCAAAACAATTATAATTATTAGCACCTGAACGTTATCAAAATCAACCATCTTATTGCCGAAGTCTTTGTTCACCGCTTCCAAAAAAATTAAAAATAAAGGACTCAAAGCATCCATTATTGCTAGAGTATTTGGAACGTAAAAAGCAAATGGTAGAGAAGCAAGGTACAAAACATATAAAATGGATGGAAGAAGTCAATGTTGCTATTATTAAAACGATTTTCATTCGAATGAAACCGCATAACGCTTGGTTTGTGTACGTTTTTTTTCCACTAACAATCCAAAGAGGCATCGGACATGAAATCTACTGTAAGGCAACCAGGTTTTTCATGGATTGGTTTCAATACATAGACGGGAATCAATAGAGAAAATTGATGAAATTTTTGAAAATAATAATCTAATTTTGCTTATAAATCGGGTAAAAGTTGGGACAAAGTAGCGAACAGGACAATTAAAAGTAAAATCGAATTTGATGTTTTTGTTTTTTATTCAAATATGTAAAAAGAATTTCGAATTTCGTCATTTATTTGTTTCCGATTTTGTCAACGGTATTTTTTGGAGACTATTCGTTGGTATTCAAACAATGGTGAATGACTCTAATGGACACACTTTCAGCGAATGCGTTCTTTAAAATAATCTAACTTTAAAAACTTTATCGCATTGAAATTCACATAGAATTAAGAAGTTATTTTGAACGGATCATTTTAATCACACACTTTGTTGAAATGTGTTACACACATTAAAAAAGATAATCGAATTTTTCTAGCAATAAAATATTGCAGAAATGATTTACGTTGAAGGCATACTATAAGTTCTGACCCAAAAATAGGACATGGCCGAAAATCGATTCTATCTAGTGAAAAAGTCGATTACGAGAGTTATAAGGAATTTGACATGAAACCAATCTATGTTTAAGCCTATTCAAAATACAGTGGGAAAATCTTATCTTTCGACACTCTCTGGGAGCTGACTCCTCCAACCATATGAACTCAAATAACATATTTACATTTCGCTATGGAGTGGTAAAAATTAAAATTTTAACATTTGAATTGAAAAAAAAAATGAAAAATACATTTTCGAACCACCATAATTATTGGTAATATCGACAATTTTCTAATTCAAGCATTGATCCAACTTTTGAAAAAATACCTTAGATTCAAATGCCAACCACCATAAGAAAAAAATAGCGTTTTTGAACAGCTTTATTACAATTCAAAGTGAAGAGATAAACGAATATCTATTTATTTGAGTTTTAACCACAAAACATGTTTTCGAATACAAAAAGCAATAAATATTGATGAGAATATTGTTTGGCCATCGTGAGACAACATTTGAATCAAATGCTTCGACGGCATATAGGTGAAATCATATGTTTGTGCAGGTTGGCCTCCAAAGAGAGTCAAGGGGCGAAGCAGTACTAGATTCAATTCTTTCAATTCCATTCAATTCCATTTACTTCAGCCAATTTTAGGTATTACAAGGAGATCTCTCGTAAAAAATGACAAAAAAATAAATAGTTTTTTTTCTTCAATTCTCAAATTTTGGTCAATTTTTTGTATCGCCTGGTTCAATCAGAATAAAAAAAATCACATTCTTTATCATCCAAATCACACTTGGCGAATAATACACGCAAGTGTCATTTTGCTGCTATATGGCGACTTTATATGAAACTCTCCTTGTAATACCTAAAATTTGCTGAAGTAAATGAGTTAAAACACACGGACTAGAATTTAATTTGGAATTGAATAGAATTCAGTGGAATTGAATAGAATTGATAGAATTGAATCTAGTACTGCTCCGCCTCTTGAAGAGAGTAGAAAGAACGGATTGACAATGTATCTTCGGAGAAACTACTTGACCTCTAAAGCGTGATAATAATCCCAACATTCATCCTACTTCATATTAAAGAAATTTTATAAGTTTAGTACGCAATCGGCATGAATTTTTTGCATTGATTCTGGAGTATGGAAGCCAGATGGGTAATATTACTTAAGAATATTGTGTCCGAATCTACGGTTGATTGATTAAATTTTACGAAAAAATTATTTGAAACGAATCAATACGGTTATTAAATAACATAAAATCATAAAAAGTCAATACACGCTTGCTTCATTTTAAACGAAATCTGCAGTCCATTTGGCTTTTGTTTAATTAATTCAATTCGGTGAAACTTTGGTGAAAATTATTTCTGCGAATATCTTTTTCTCGCTTTTCTGTCTAGTTGCTCAATCAATTAACTTACTAGAATATAATATATGAATTTCAAACAATTATAGAAAAATGTTGATGGAATACAATTGTTTTTGTTATTTTTTTTTTATTTTATCACAGATAAAATAAATTGTAATATTTGTGATCAAATTCTTGAGGGTCTTGAGTTGATTGATGATGAGTGCGATGTGTTCGGTATTCACATGGTTAAGATTCAGGATCCACAACTAGCAAAACGATACTCGATCAAAACGTTTCCAGCGCTCGTATACTTCCGAAATGGAAATCCATTGCTTTTCGAAGGTGACATGCAAAATGAGCAATCAGTACTCGAGTGGCTTATTGATGATGATAATCGTGAATTGGCTGACGAAATAGAAGAAGTAAATGAACGCATGTTGGAGCGTTTATTGGACGAATCATCTTTATTGGTTGTATTTTTCTGTAAGTTTTTTTTTCGATAAAATGACCATCATATTATTGTTATAAATTGCATTTGGTAAAATGATTTAGATGATGAGGATTGTGCCGAATGCGAAGAAATTCTCGAAGAACTTGAACAAATCGACGGGGAAGCCGATATGTTTGGAATTGATTTCGTGAAAATTGCCAGTCATGAAGCAGCCCAAAAATATGAAGTTAACAGCATTCCTGCTCTTGTTTATTTCCGGTGAGCTATTCCCTTCCCCTTATATATCCGGCTAGGCCTAGCTACTCCTTATATAAACATCGACATGAATACTAATTTAATATTATAGGAAGCAAGTTCCGATGTTATATGATGGTGACTTACATCAGCATGATCGTATTTTAACTTGGCTTACCTCACAGGACGTGTTCGAAATAAAAAATGAAATCGAAGAAGTCAACCGAAAAATGTTGGACAAATTGCTAGAAGAAAATGAATTTTTGGCGGTTTATTTCTGTAATATTCAATTATAAAACAAATTTACAACAATGATCGTGAATGAATCAGCGGTTCATTTTAATTTAGATGAAGCCGATCATCCCGACAGTACACTGGTTCTTGAAAAGCTGGAAAATATCGATAGTGAAACAGACAATTTGGATATAACTTTTGTGAAAATGTCCGATTCAAGATATGCACGAAAGTGGGGCGTCACAAAACTACCTGCAATTGTTTACTTTAGGAAACGATTCCCAAGCATATATAGAGGTGAATGCAATACATTATGAAATTATTGATATGAAATTGAACTGAATCAAAGACATAATCTAAAAATGTAATTTTACCTCAAATCATTTCAGGAGATTTATTATCAGAAGACGAGGTTCTTGAATGGTTGCGAAAAAATCGTTTTCGTCAACCAGAACTAAATATTTTTATGTATGCTTTAATTGCCATATCAGTTGCATTCGTATTGTATACAGCATTCTTGCTGCAATGTTTTAAACCGCCTCCCACACCACCGCCAGTCAACGTGAAACAGCAGTAGATTGAAAGATCAACACAACAATAATATAATTTTATTTATGTTTATTTCTTAAATATCAAAAGATTTTGGTAATAAATTCTACCCAAGGAACAATTTGTAATGCAAATTCACCCATTACTAGGTACTAATTAATGGTCAAATTTGAGGCCGGATTTAAATGTGATTTCAGTCATTTTCACGGTTTCCATAGCGTAACACTCAGATGTGAATACACGGAAAAGAGGAACGACAGTCATTAGTATCAATTAATTATATATGGAAATATCTTTTTTTAAATTAAAAACTTTACTAACCTACGGGCTCCTTCCCTCCGTTCTACTTCCACTGTGCTGTTACTCAACGCTAACTAATTGTTATAACATTTGTTTTATATAATTTTTGGATTCAATGCTGCTGTTTGTCAGTTGATATTGTTTTCATTCGGTGCATTCTCTTCAGGTCTTTTCATCCGACGAAGTACTGTGTAATTTGAAGCCAAAACTTTAAACATTGAATAGACTCTCCCTTGAGCATTATGCATTTTGTAGCATCAATATCGCGGTGCCAAACAACTGACTGTGTTGCATCATTATTTGATTTCTGGACGTTGCGACATGTTATAGCCAACCACGTTTTTTCATTCGGAACGATGCCAATAACGTATTTCTTGCCTACAAGATTGACCAAGGTTGGTCAGCGGATTTCGGAATTTGGGCGCGACATTTAGCTTGTTTGCCAAATACAAGACTCTCATATCCAATCGCATGCTCTTCAATTTATAATCGCATAACGGTACAACTGCTTATTTGCAGTGGCGATTGTCACTCGCACATACGCTCGTTCAGTCTTAAGTTCCATTTTAGACACTCTCTCTCATTTTATTTCATTTTATATGGCTTGGGGTTTAGAAAAAAATGGGAGAGAGCCCACTGATTACATAAATAGAATACTTTACTGCCAATAAATTGTACGATACAATGGTGTGTGCGGAAACGAAAAATTATGGTTTGGTTAGCAAGAAACTGATCTTTTGCATTTTCATGTGTGAATTTCGGGAATTTGGACTTTTCGGGATATTGTATTCCGGAAAAATGTCCGGTCGCCCCACTGGACCACAGTGCTTCAAGGAGAAATCAAGGAATGCGTTATATGTAGCTCATATGATAATGAAATGAATTGTCAGAATTTTTTCACTACCTTCATCAAAGTATTTTTAGAAGGGTCACACAGATTTAATAATTATTTCATAGTTATTATACGAAATATATTATGCAGTAATTTTTACAGGACACAGTTATTAGGTAAGAGATATAATTAAAAAAAGATATAATTAAATGGCTAACTTATCATTCACAACCACTGAGAAACTTATCGAGTATATTGCATAACCATTTTTGTACATGATTCGAAATCTCGCGCTAATTTGCACCACAACAGGTTTTGGTGAGTTCTATAAAAGCGCTATTGTATTTGTGAACTGAACAAAAGAACTTATTTAAAAAAATCGTGTTTGCCCTCTACACGAAATTTGAAGATTAACTGAAGGAAATATTTGTTATTTTCATAAAATCCAATGATTTTCCTTTTTACATATTTCCAAATCAACAAATAATTTCATGAACAATAGATGTCGCCATAAACGTCCTGTTCAGACTTTTTGACACAATAAACGTCAACCCAAACAGGGAAATTTCCGATTTTGTTTTGATTTGCTTTTATATATCTATATATATAATTATAGTTAGTTTTTTTTGTGCTTAATATGTTAAGCATATTATTGAATAATGTGTCCCCGTTTCATTAGAATCGAACTATAAAGCACAACATCTATACACGGCAAATCAATAAAAATGGATAAATAATATTATTGGTCTGTTATCTATGAATGCAGCTTTTCAGTGCGAATTGATAAAAGTGAGTAAAATAAGACAGTGGAATTCCACCATGCAATACATGGTTTACTGAAGTACATGGGAAAATGGCGTAAAAAAATCAGCCGTAATCAAATTGATTTTCTTATACATAATTACATCGAAGAAATAGAAACGTAAAAACGTAAATAATATTGCATGTGGCATTTTAAGGTAATCAAACATTTCGCATTGTTCGGATATTTTCAATTCATTGTCATAGTCTTACGAGCACAATGGCCGACATTTAGTTTTTTGTTGCTACTCTGCAACCAAATAATTCGAAACAAGGTTCACATGTATCGCAAACTTGATCATCTGTCTTAAACGTAAACACATTCGTTCTTTTTCAGAAGTTACAATGCAATATCACCAATACATATCTTCATCAATCTATTTCACACACTCACAACAATCACATTATCATCAGAGTTGACGCAATAGCTTAATACACTCAACACAAAATATCTTTGAAAGTACCAAACAATGCAACTGCCAAATCAGTCTTTTTTGAACAAACGGTATGTACGAACATTAGTACAACTTGTGTGGGTTGTATTTACGCAATTTTTTGACAAAAAAAATATTTATACCATTTCTTCATCGGAAATCAATTTTGTCCAAACAAAACAAAAAAATTTAAAATAAAATTTGGTATGATATAATTATAATTAACAAATTGTTAAAGACATTGGTTTTGTTTTTGTATTAAATGCCTCTATAATAGATACATTTGCGTAAGGAATATAGTAATTCGAAGAAAAGTGCCTGTTTTATCTACTTATGTATTTAGTTTGTTGTCGCTTTGACCGAGTTCTGAAAATAAGTGTTGCCCATAAATTTGTATAATCCAAAAATAAATCGATTGGTGTAAAAAAGAAAATTGATGAGTTATTCACAATTTTTCATCATGCCGAACGAAAATATTTCGTTATTACACATACACATTTTTACATGGATCTCGTGTAGTTTTTTCATATTGTTTCGTATTCGCGAAGAGTACGTTTGCTTTGGCTTACGAAGTTTGAAGTAATTTTTACGATTAAATTATTTATCAAACTAGACTTTGAAATTGTGCATTTGTTTTATTTTCGGAACGTGAAGTAAAACGGAAGAACACATTTAATTGAATTTGAAGTTTCAAGTTCGGAAATGTCAAGCAATCTTACTTTCTCTTTTATTTTGGCATATCAGTGTGATACGGTTTGTTTCTGAAAATATTAGATCAATATTGATATCTTAAGTTTTTCTGACACCCATGCTCAAATGTAATTTGTAAAATGTTTAGTACTTTCATTGAATAAATATCATTACACCGTTGCCAATAAGTAGCAATTTTGAATTTATGGGATTTATTCTCATTTCGTACGTCTACGAAAATGTTTGTCTTTCACTTGCTTATCGTCACATCCAAAGTAAATATTTCGTCTTATTTCCTTTGTAATTCAACAAAAGCAATAATATTCTTCATAACGAGTAATACATAAACAATACGCTTTATGAAATAATATGTCGATACTTACTGTGATACTGTGTTACTGAAACTTTAATTTAATTACCAATTAATCGGTTACCATGACCAAAAAATTTATTGAACGAAAACCATTTTTATGCCGACCGAACCGGACCGAACTTAATAAGTTCATTATTAATGCTGGAAAAGTTTAAATGAAAAAACCACAGCAGTTCTGCCAATCAACTGTCAATAATAATAGAACATTGGCCATCAATTTCATAGTTTCAAATTCATGGTCCACGTGCAGATGATACATAATAGTGAACCATGCAGTAAAGAAATGCTTACTTTTAAGCGTCAAATA
The DNA here is from genome assembly GCF_009176525.2 of Contarinia nasturtii. Taxonomy (NCBI): domain Eukaryota; kingdom Metazoa; phylum Arthropoda; class Insecta; order Diptera; family Cecidomyiidae; genus Contarinia; species Contarinia nasturtii. The sequence goes on from NW_022197544.1 coordinate 3,278,118, forward strand.
TTTCAGGGTTACCAATTTATTTCAAGTTTAAGTAACTATTTTCTATATTGATGAATCGATATACAACAGAAAAAATGAATGATTAGATAATAAAGATTCAACACTATTGTCGACTTATACGAATGTTGCATTTGCGAGCGAATGTTTCATACATATTTTGCGAATGGAAGCAAATAATCACGCATACAAACTAAACACAGGAATGTTTATGTACAAATCACGACAATATGTCGCATCTCGCAAACAGTATGCGGCATTCGCGAATGGCTTCGAATGAAATATACGAATTTTCATAGATGTTGATGCGAATGAATATACTTAGGAAAAGTTTATATTTTGCGAATAAACTGCAATTCACGAATAGTAGAAAGCCCCTAGCCGAATGTTTATCAGCGTGTGCTAAACTTATTATACATAATTTTTCATATCAAAATTATATGGTCAAAATGTACGAATCATATTTCTAGTGTCACATTTAAAAAAAAAAATGTTCCCCGATTAAAAGTTTATAAAATTTTATTTTTGAACAATTAATTTTTAGGAAAAATATTTGCTTTTTGTAAAGTTTATGGTATTATGATTTCCATAAAATCACCAACAAAACTAAGGAGAAGTAAGCCATAAATGTAAAATTATGAAATTGGATGAAATCGTCGCTTGGTAACTATAATATTATTGATAATTTCAATCTTATTTTCGAATCTTATTTTGTTTTCCATTATCATATTGGCTAGGTATCAAAAGAAACTCGGTACATATGACAAGCAACCATGGGAGCAGACAGTTGAACATCGTATCCTTAGTGGATTTGTAAACACTCCATCAAAAAATGTTGCCTCTCGAACGGAATACATTGATGTCGATTTAGTTAGAGGTTTGATTAATACATGTCTGGTTTACGCAATTTCGAACATGTATTTATATATATTTATTTTGGTTAATTTATGTGCAGGATCAACATTTCCAAAAGCGAAACCAAAGCAAAGTCTTTTGACTGTGTTACAATTGGCTGTTATTCGTTACCTGTTGTTGCCATTGTATGCAAAATGGTGGGTTGCACAAACATCATCGAAAATTTTTGCATTTTTATTTTTTCTGTATGTGATGCAAATGTTGAATTGGGCCATTTATAGTTATAACGTGAATAAATCTCAAAGTAAATTGAATGAATCGAATACATACAATGCAAATAATCAAGATGATAGGATATCAACAAATGATTTTATTTCGATTACTGATTTATTTGTACCAATGACACTAAGTTTAGTACTGAGTTTGATTCATTCACAAATAGTTGCCACATCATCGACCAATTTATCAAAGTCCGATAAATTGAATAAAAACCCATTTCAACATAATCGCAAGAAACGTGAACGCAAAAAACGTCGAAAATCAACGCGATCACGGTCCACAGTAAACACATTGGAAACAAAACTTAGGACCAGCAATTTGTTTGACGAAAAAGTTGAAATCGAGTCTAATGTACAAATTACTTGTCGATTGAGTGACGAACAACAACAACAACAACAAGAAGAAGGCGAAGAGCAGCCACAACATCAACAGAATGAGGAAAATTGTATACGAAAGCGAAACGTCAATTGGTGTTCACCAATTAAAAGCAATTCATCCGAGCCCACGAACAGAAATGTTAAAAATGATGCAGTCGATAATCGAAATGGTAACGAACCCATCGGTGCCGATGATGATGGATTTGAAAGTCTGAATGGAAAAAGTTCAAGCGGCGAAGAAATGTTCGCACTGAATAATATTAATCAAGCAATCGGATTGAATGCAGAAGTTGAATCAACGACTCATACGAATAGTGCCTATCTAATTGGATCATTTGATGAAAATGACGCAAACCACAACAGTAATAACGAGCAAATTAATAGAATTTCTGAAAATGTATGTAAATGTTTTGTATTCGTCAAAATCAAATTTAAGTTTGAGTATGTTTTTTATTTTTAACGCCAGAATTGTGATAAAACAAATATGCGTAATTTATTAACATTAAAACGTACACGAATTACGCCTAAAATTATCTTAAAACGGTACACAAGTGATGAGGAAGAGGATGAGGCTGATGGATCACAACCATCATCGCCCAACTTGGCTCACAAACCAATTGGAGAAGGCTCATCAGCAGCAGAATGGATTGGCATCACAACAAATAGCGAAGAATGCAGCTATAGTTCAGCAGATAATTCTGAATCACAATTAGAATATTCAGAAAATAATAGTTGCGAATGGAATGATTATGTAATGCCAACGGTTATTTTGAATTCGAATTGTGCCATCGGCGATCGAAGTAATTATAATATTGAAAATAATTGTCAATAGATAAAATTTGCATAAAAAAAAATTCAATTTCCATTCCAGTAAACTGTACAACTTGGGACGGTCGAGAGGTGAAAAAAGCAGAAATGTCCGTGCTTGATATATCATCGGCAATCATAAAACGAGTTGAAGCGATTCCAGAAACTTGTGATTATATTTACATAGGACTTGTATTCAGCCTAGTCTTATCGTTAGTTCCGGCCTTTTGTCGTATTTGTGAAGTGTGTAATGTTAAACCAAACAATTTTCATTTTATTTGAATTCATGATCAATTTGACATTTTTTTAGGCTGTAATAAATTCATCTGAATCGAATGAAATCAACTTTATGGATATGCCAGCATTACTTTTGGACAAAACCTTATTTTCATATGAAGAAACATTGCATCTGGCATTTGAGGCGGCAACATGGCAGAAAACTGTGCTGTTTATTGATTTTCTTCTACGGTTTTTCCTGACATTTTTGTTCTTTTTTTTATTGGCTGTAGCCGAACGTACATTTAAACAGAGATTTTTATATGCAAAACTTTTCTCACATTTGACGTCATCGCGACGTGCACGAAAATCAGAACTGCCACATTTCCGATTGAATAAAGTTCGGAATATTAAGACTTGGTTAAGTGTTCGATCTTATCTCAAGGTTTGTATAAGATTTCGACTTAAATATCACAATTTAAATGTCTACCAACGATGTTATGTTTTATTTTCAGAGACGGGGACCACAGCGCTCCGTCGATGTTATTGTGTCAGGAGCATTTATTTTGACACTACTTTTGTTAGGATACTTGAGCGTTCAATGGTTAAAAGATTCGGTACAGCTACAATCCCAACATACACTTGAAGCACTTATTTGGTCGTGTGCATTGGGTTGTTTTCTAACACGATTCATGACACTCGGTACGAAAATTAATCGAAAATACCGTAGCATTTCAGTATTGATCACTGAACAAATAAATTTGTATTTGCAAATTGAACAAAAACCACACAACAAAGACGAACTTATGGTCTCGAATAGTGTTTTAAAATTAGCTGCAGATTTACTTAAGGTAAACATAAATTTTGAGTTATTGATGACTCAAAATGACAAAAACAAACAATTTATTTCAAAGTACATGTTTTTTTATTGTTTATTTATTTTCAGGAATTGGAATCACCATTTAAAATTAGCGGTCTTAGTGCAAATCCATATTTATATACAACAATCAAAGTAGTCATACTGTCCGCATTGAGTGGTGTTCTAAGTGAAATGTTAGGATTTAAATTAAAACTACATAAAATAAAAATTAAATAAAATATATTTTTTAGAAGAAATTTAGAACATATGAACGCTAATACAATTAATAGACTTTAATTCGAATGTTCCTCTTATCTTGCAGTTTCACCATTAGTAAATATAGGTATAGAATATTATGATATTTAAAATATTGGTAGTAAAATTATCATAAGAGAATGAAAGGATATTTCTAGATCCAGTCACGTGAGTGCATCGTGCCGATTAAAATTTGAAAATGTCAAAGACCAATTGTATTCTTTTTATTCAAAAGCTGCAAAGATATATAATGTATGGCCAAATTTTTCAATCGAAAATTTGCAATCGATGCACGAAGTCGAATTAAATGAAGAGAAAAATAATAGCAAACAATGATTGTCTTTTTATTTGTGGAAAGAATTATGAGGTGAACAAAACAGGTTCTTCGTCGACTTGAAATAAAATTAATGCGCTCAATGAACTGAGCAACTCAGTCATCTGTGGATGTTTGATTTGAATATCTTGAATATTTCAAAATATTCATATGTGACTGTTTTTAATTTTTCATAATTGTAGGATATAAAACCCTGTTTTAAGGAAAAAGAAACGAATTTTTTCAAAAAATATCGCATAATTCAGATGGGAAGCTATGAAGAAGGCTTTGTTGACGCAAATGCATAGATAAATCTTCTAACGGACGTAAGAAGAAAATGCAGTGTTGGAATGTGTAACAGAATGGTTTTAAATAAACAATGATATTTATAAACTCAAAACCGTCCAGTCGAATCCATTCCTTACGAAAAGGCACGTTATCCTTTTCTATAGCCATAGTCAATATATTGCAAGCAGAACGGGACTGTTTTCAAACTCAACCGAAAAACAAATTTAAAAACAGAGAATTTTCACTTCTTAATTGTTGTTTTTGCCACAATACAATGTATGCATTGGAACGACAAAGAAAGACGAATTCAGTGTATCGTAATTGTATGTAGTAGAGTACGATTTTATGTGAAACAAATGAAAAAGACGTAAAACATCGAACGATTTCGTGCGAATGTGATGCAAAAATAAGGCGACTGAAAGAGACGAATCTATATCACTTCATTTGATGCATATCTGTTTATATACGTATACAAAAACACCATACGTGTTCACCATCGCACGTATGGATGGAATGCGAATGGCCTGATATTTAATTTTTCTCTCTTTTTTGTCCGTTTCTAACAGTAATTACTATGTGTGTGTGTGTCTGTTTGTATGCTTGTATTCGGTCTATCAACGAGTAATATGGAGAGCCCGCATCGATATACCATTTAGTCTACAACGAAATGTCATGAATGCTGTCTGTATAAAACGGTTAGTGTGATACTCGTATTTATATCAGTTTCGTATTTTGTTGTTAATAATTGTTGTGTTGTTTCAAAACTATATTTAGTGTTTCGATTTCCAATTTATATTGCATGTGTTATGTTTCAATTTTCATTTCCTTTACATGAACAAATAGTAAAAAATCATGTATATCAATTGAAAAAAAAAAATAATATTTGAAAAGAATTTTTCTTTTGCTCAGAGTGCACATTTCGATTATATTATTTTGAATATCATTTTATTTATAACATATGCGATGGCAAGTCGAAATTTCGCGTATATATATTATTTATATAAATGTGTGAGCGAAAAAGTCATTTACAAAACATTAAACAAACGAATAGTCGAACCAATCGATCTTTGTAATTAAGATCTGTTTATTAATGAGCATTTTCAAAAATCAGTTAGCCTCAGATTAGACACAAAACAAACATGTCATTAATGACGAAATTTTTATGCACTTTTTTATCATTTTATTTTTGATTTTTGTTTCAGGATGAATCGGATATGAGCTGAGAAATTGCTTCGACTCACGTTCAATTTATTTGATAAAATATCTTTTCTCTTCTTTGACAAATTTTGGAGAGAAAGAGTAGAACTAGTGAAAAATATAAGAAAAAGAAAGAAAGTTAAGTGTGAATGACAACATCAATTTTTGCGTCGTTTGTTGTGTTTATTTTTGGTTGAAAGAAAAAGTGAATAAATAAGAAAAAATAACTGGAATTAAAAAAAAAACAGTCAAAATGTTCGAAATACCTAAAGTAGGTGATGAGGATAGCCAATATGATGGAAGCCGTGCTTTTGTTTGGCTTGCTGATATATGTGGATTATCAGTTGACCTTGTAAGTATTCACTGGCCGGGAAAGAGATCCTTCCAAGCATGCTTTTGGATTTACCAAAGGAAAATTCGTATTAAAATGTCCTATTAATCACCCAAAACTTGCATATATAATAAACATACGAATAGGGATAAACAATGAATGCAAATGTATATAAATATAATATAATCAAGCATGCAGTCAAGTGGAAATATTAAAAGTGAATCATAATCTACTTAAACACTTATTTCGAATTCGCCGAATGGATGAGTATAAAAATGAGTAAATAACTCCTTGTTTTGACACGCTCAAAGCACAATACATGTTCAATATGTTAAATTACGTCGTCCTGAATTCAGAACCTTTGGGCCAAATTCAAAATTGTGAAATTGTTGTTTTTATTTGCATATACATGTTCTTGATGTATATTTCATTCACCTTAAAAGCATTTCTTGTTTTGAATATTCATAAAATACGTTATATCGTTGAACTTATAAATGTTGCAAAACGCGCAAATTTAAATATAAATCAAAAATTTTATGCAATTACCCACCATTGGTTTTCATGAGGTGAATTTTATTCAAACCCAAAGCAAAATAAAAACACTTTGATAGAACTTATTTCCAGAGGCAACATTTTAATGCATTCATCGGACACTAATCAAATTCTACTACTCTCACTTTAAATATATCCGGTGACAATCGGGTAATCGCCAAGTGCTTGATCACAAAGGTTGAATATTGATCAGTTTTATGAATTCTCAATGATTTACCGGTTTTCAATATGATACGAAAAGTTAACTTTGTTTACAAAAATTTGCTTTAGTTTTTATTAGTTTTTTTTTTTTTGGGTGTGTGAATAGACCAATGGGGAACTTTTGTGTTAGAGCAAAACAAATGACTTCCACACCCTTTTTTCCACTGCGAACCACCATACGCACACATATACTAGGTTCTCGCCGAAAATGCGTAATATTCCACTTTTATCAATTTTTTTCAATTTCGTGGTCTATTTCCGTCAATTATCTTATGGATAGAGAAAATGATTCATCAATAATATAAGGCACAAAGTTGACAATGAAATAGATCAGACCTTCACAATATGCAAAATCTTTTGCGTATCTATGATGTCATTCGAGTTTGAGTGTGTCTGTATGACAATCCAAGGGGGAATACACCAATCAAATTATCACATTTTTTAAATCGTTTTGAAGTAATGCGAGTAAATTGGAAATATTTCAAATAATTTCAAATCACCACAGCTTGTGTAACCATTTTCATTGAATGCATGCGCGCCGAATGATTTGTTGACCTTTTTTACTTTTTTGAAAAAGTAAATATTGACATGGTTTGTAATATCTTAAAATTTGTACTATGTATAAATCTTAAATATCCATAATATAGTACAGAAATAGACGTTAAATGATGACATTTAGACTATTTAATTTAATTTAATGCGCGATTGTTGTGCACTTTCAATCATATTATTTTTAAATATAATACAACATTTAAAAATCGAACGCTTTCCTAAGAAAATAAATATCAAGTTTTAGTTTATAAATTGCAAAGACGCATCGGCTCACATAGCTGGACTTGTTAATCTCGTTTGGATTTCAATTGAATTCAATGATCAATCTTTGTTGCTTAAAGAACGTCAAAATATGTTAAAGGAGAAAAGAGAGAAAGTGTGTACAAAATTGAACCTTGTTCTTAAAAGAGTTACACTCAAAAAGTTGTGTATAAAATATGAATGCATTTCAAAAAAGGATGAAAAAAATTCCGAAAAAATCGACGTAAGAAATTATGGTGAAATTTTCACTCATGGTAGTTTTAAATGCAAAATTGTCCATTGGGAATCAAATCGAACCAAGAATGAACTTCTTTAAATCGAAATTATCGAGAATTTGCGGTGTTATCATATAGTGGGTTTGACTTGTTCACCTTGTCATTGAAGGTGATCTTTCCTGTTGTCAGTTATGTTAGAGTAAGCATGCAATCAATGAGATTAAAGCATGTGTCGTGTGTATTGCCTGATACAATTATTGTTTAGCGCTTTTTTTTTTTGCTAAATTTGCAGTAAAAAAACAATTTGGCAAAAGTTTTGTCGTCTTAATACACTCAATTTTTGCGTTATCGCCATTCAATTTCGTAAGCACGAGTTCATTAAATGTTAAAATACTTTGATAAGTAGTGGCCACAGCCCAGCAACATGATGATCGATGCTTGTAATTTTTCCTAATTTGCGAATAAATCTAAACTACTTGCATCAGCCACAATAAATTGTATTATAAAAAATATAATATGAATCCCTATTATCATCAATTGATAAAAAATTAATTTCTTTGAAGACTCATTTTTTGGTAACATACAGTAAAACGACTATAATTTTATGTTAAATTACTGTAATTTTATGTTTTTACTAAAATGAGCAAGGCTGTTTATTTAAAATAAACAAAGAGATGATGTGATATGAGTTAGTCGGGATCCATAGCTTGTATCGAAATGATCCTATATGATTTACATTAAAGATTTGCGCACTAATTTAGTGCACTATAAGTGATATCGATCCATTGGGGGAAAAACGTGGCATTAGGCAAGCATGACGAATTTCAAATGCGACGCGTTGAAATTATTACGTTCTTGTGAACTAAATAATTTTGTTCGCAATAAGTTTTACAGTATAAATTCTTTGCGAAAAAAAATCGTCTCAATAATTGATATATGTTCGAAAGATTCTAGCACATGAAATTCAACAGATTACGACATCAACCTTGTTGAAGGTCATGTGATTGGTCGTCTTAGTGGAGATAGTTCCGTATCGCGCTATCTACACTCGAACACAAATTTTGGGTTGTTCACTGTTCAATCACCTGACCATTCACGCACTCATTCAATTCTATAATTAGACTTTTACAATAATGTGACTTATTCGTTTTTCATTGATTATATTATGTTTCTTTAACGTTTTTAATGACCGTACTCAATTCCCTACTGATATAAGCTATACGAGTTCAAAGAAACGACAAGTAAAAATCAGTTCGAGATTCAAGTGCATCAAATTCTTACACAATGTCTGTTGTGAATTTTGCTAAAAATAAAAGGTCGAAACTTTTCTTTCTTTTGTCGACGTAAATGCTTTTCAATGTTAAAATGTACGAAAAAGTACATTTTGGTTGAAAATACTACGATTCCTCTGTAATAATTCCAAAAAAAATATGAAAATTCATGTCACACTAAGGCGATAGATCACCTGTCATCGAAAAAGATTATCGGTAACAATGTTGATGGGTTTCGATAACGCTTTTTGGTGCCACACATTTTGGCAAAAACATGAATTTCTGGTTTTTAAGTTGATTTTTGAAATTCATCTCCTTCATCTCGTTTCTTATGTTTTACATTGTCAATAGATACCTATTCGTCGAATTACCTACGTGTGCTTTCTTATGAAAATATTTACTCATAAGTTTGATATTTTAATATCCGATTAGAAATCCCGCAAATTATCGTATATGCAATATTTATTCTTTTTATTCTTTCAAATGTGCAGATAAACTTCCTCGTATGTCAAATTTTGGCGCTTTTCTTTGCATCGTTCTTCCGTTCATATTTGCATACATCGAAAGTAACAACTAACATTCGACATGCATTTGGACTCACATTGGGCTTATATTTTGGTTACTTTTGCTTTGGACAACAAGCGATTCACATCATCGGTCTTCCAGCTGCTTGTTATATTATAATTCGTACACAAAATCCACAAATTATACAACGGTAAATGTTGCTAATTTTTTTTTATTCAATAATATATGACCTGCTAAAATGCAAAATATAATTCTACATTTTTCAGCTTGGTGATGCTAGTATCATTGATCTATTTGTCGATGGTACATTTACATCGTGTATATTTTGACTATGGTTCATATACATTGGATATAACCGGTCCACTGATGGTTATTACACAGAAAGTAACACTGTTAACATTCAGCATTCATGACGGCATTGCACGCAATGAACATGAATTAAGCAAATCACAAAAGTTTCATGCAATCAGTACATTACCGACAACGCTCGAGTACTTCTCTTATGTTTTACATTTTCAAGGTTTAATGGCTGGACCATTGGTATTTTATAAAGATTATATTGATTTCATCGAAGGAACGAACTTTTTAAAACACACCAATGTCAATGTAAGTATTTTATTTGAATTTGCATTTTTTTTTTCATCGAAGGAATGGATCAGGAATTGTAGAGTAATGGAAAACTTTCGTTCTACTTTTAGTCAAAATTCGACAAAGTTGATAGTAAAATTATTGTTGAACCATCACCAACAAAAGCTGTCGTTAAAAAGGTCATCGGAAGTGCTATCTGTGCATATATTTTCATGAATTGGATTACCGTCTATCCAATAAAAAGACTCAACGGTAAGCGACAGAAACTATATACAATTTTCCGGACTATTTTCCTTTTTTGACGCCATATAGTAAACATTTTTTTCTTTTGCTTTTCATTCATTTTGCTGGAAATTCAGAGGATGAATTTATAGAAAACACATCATTTTTTTACAAAATGTGGTATATGATGATGGCCACAACAACTATTCGTTTTAAATATTATCACGCGTGGCTTTTGGCTGATGCTATATGCAACAATTCTGGTTTAGGCTTTAATGGGTACGAATAATACAATTTATATAAATCGGCAGATTCAATCTAAAAACGCAGATTCTATAGCAATGCAATAATTTGTTTCGTGATCATTTAGTCGGTTGAGCATAGCTCCTGGCGATCCAAGGGGTGGATAATGTCGACATTTTTCGAAATTGTAAATGAGTAATTTGGTCTCTTGTACTTAAACGGGGTGGTGTGTTAGGTGAGAGAATTTGACACCGAAAGATTTTTCTCTCGGCCAAAAACCCGAAATCGGAAGATATTCTCCCACCAAATTAAATTCAAGACCTAAAAAAAAAAAACAAAAAAGTTCTTCTTTTTTGGATTGACGCAAATTTTCCCTATTCGTAAAGGGGTAATTCCAAAATCCGTTCTCCCAGGGGGTAGTCTCTGGTCAGAAGCTATGCGGTCGAGTTGTGATATCTGCATTTTTGGGTTGCAATCCAATTTCATTATAAAATTAGTCATAGTTATTGATGTTCAAATCATGATTTGTACTCATCCCGAAATAACTATAAAAAAAAACATTAAAAAGTAAAGACCACATAAGAAATCTTGAATGAAACTTTCGAAAAATTTAAGTTGCGATACCATTCAACGATGAATCTCTGTTGTATAAAATCTTATCGGTCCATCATATATCGGTATGAGGTCATAAAATTGACAGCAAAAGGTAATTTCAATAAGTTTTCATTTAAGATTTCTTTTTTATGTATGTGGTCGCCTTATTTTTTGATGAGTTTTATACCTATTTTTAAGTATGTGTAAGTCTTTACATTTTTAATTATTTTTACTTTCTTATTCGATCAATGAATTTGATTTCTTGTTTTTTAATATGTCATATTCTAGGTTCGAAAAGGACGGAAATCCAAAGTGGGATCTCATATCAAATATAAACGTGATTTCGTTTGAGGTAATTTTGTACGAATTTTCAGCTTGATCAGATATCTTAGCATTAGAATGCCTAAAATAATTATTTTCTTTTTTTTTGTGTTCAAAGTTGGCAACAAATATACGTGATGCAATTGGAAATTGGAATATGGGCACCAATCAATGGTTACGTATGATTGTTTACGAACGCGTCCCAAAAAAATATGGAACTATGCTAACATTCGGCTTAAGTGCGTTATGGCATGGATTCTACCCAGGCTATTATATCACCTTCATATCTGGTGCACTCATTGTTAATGCAGCTAGAACAGTAAATTATTTACAATTTCGCAACAATATATTTTCATTACAACTTCTATATTTCGTTATTGTAGGCGAGAAAATTATTCCGACATCGGTTTCAGTACAGCGAATCTTCGCGTATATTTTATGATATTTTAACGGTTATCACAACAAGAATAGTCATGGGTATTTTCATATTATCAAAAATTATTATTTCCAATATTAATCAATAACTTAACTAAAATGTTCATTCTTTTCTTTAGGTTATCTTACATTTCCATTTATTTTACTTGAATTTAAGGTATTTACAAATTTGAACATTCTTAAGCGTAAAAAGTAACTCATCCTTATTTCATTTATATTTTCTTTAGGCCAGTCTTCGTTTGTACCTGAATATATTTATGTGCCTTCACATAATTGGCTTTATCACGTTATACGTGTTGCCGCGATTCTTTAGTGGTGAAAAACGTTCACCACAATCACAAAAAACCAATTCTGTACCAATATCAACTACAGACTCATTGGTCTCAGGATCAGTAAGGCCGGCTAATAAAGATGATAAAATCAAAATCGCACAATCAAATAATGCGCACAACTATGAGCAAATCGTTGATGATTTAGCAAATAACAGTAACCAATGTGATATTAACATAAAATTTATTACTGATAATAATTTAGAAACTAATGTATCCAATAATGTTGGTACGACTGGTGTAACCAATAGTGGTGGTATGGCTGTTAAGGCTGTTAATGAGGATACAATTTGTAGTAATAGTTTAAGTAATGACACATACGACTATCGGCAACAAACTTCCACTGATCAACATCTATCGAAGAAAATCCGAGAGCGTATTGATAGTGAAACGAGAAATATTGAAGAGTTTATTGATAAAACAGTAACGGGTATAGTTGAGCTTAGAGATGATTTGATGCGGGTAAATGAGAGCGAAATGTATGCGACAAAGCAAGAATATGGAAGTGGCATAGCTGGGACGGATACTGATGGCCTTCGCAAACGTAATTTATCTGAAGGTAAAACTGAATTGACATTTATTTATAATAATTTTTAAATGTGTGCGAGATGAGTTTATTTTAATTTTGTATAATTTCGATTGATTAATTTTCAACATTTTCTTTTGTGATGCTTTCCAGGTAAAAACGAAGTCGAAATTTTTCTGCGTAAAGAGATCAACAATGCTAACGTTTTACCAGCCGTTTTGAGCAATGGCCATGAATGAACATTTGAAAATTGAAGAAAAAGAGAAAGAGCAGTGACTAGATATTTTTCAAGAATAGGAACAAAAATCAAAAAAATTAAAAAAAAAAACAAAGCAAACAAACAAAACACAAACTAATGTACAATATTTTTCAATCAAATTATTTTATACTAGCGAAGCGATGTTTTTTTTTATAGTTATTTTAGGAGGAAAAATAACATCAAAAATCAAGACTAACTCAACGTTTCTTCCTTATATTTTTCGCTTAAGAAATGTAACTATCTACTTTCTTTTAATTTTATACTATTTGAAAATTTATAAGAAGTTTTTCCAAAGGAATTTGATTTAAAATGACTTAAACTTAATATTATTCTTAATGTTGTTACAGCAAAAAAAAAATATATTTACTACAAACACAAAATAGTTTTTTTTTTTACTTTTAACTTATACATGCTTAATATAACGATTAGCTCCCGTTATTATACAAAATTAAACGGAAAAAATCTAGTTTTTAAAAATACATTACTGAAGATTTCTTCAGATTCAAATGGATGATGTTTTGATAATCGAATTTTCCGAATCAATTTCAAATCGTTTGCAAATAGCTATTTGCATAAGAATCTTTAACGCGGTTCCTCTAAGTGCCATCTGTTGTAAAATTTTATAAAGCTGTAAGTAAAATGATCAAAGCATATTGCGGCACATTTTTCAAATCATGTACAATTTTACGTTATCTCGGGAAAAATTCACGTTTTTTTCCGAATGTAAAAAATCACATCATATATATTTCTTTTTATTTGGCTATGTAAACACTTTTTTTACGATTCCATCCGCATTTTAAATTGTCATCCTTAATGAAAAATATCTCAATGCACTTGACTGGGAAAGAGTACAAAATTTGTACTTAAGAAACATTCTAAATTGTATGTTGCTATTTTTAAGAAATAAAGTATGTTTGACAGTCAGAAAACGTCAATGAATGCACGATGTTTGTAATCTGAAAATAGAACAAACTCTTTAAATTGGTCAATATTTATTTTTTGTTTATGTTTTGCGTTGATTGTTTTTCGTTGGATTGGACATAATTATTTTTTCATTTTATGAAAAAATATTTAAAAAGGTAAGCCATTCAAATTATAAACAATTATGTATGTTGTTCGTAAGACAATTGTTGTTGTTTTTATAGTAGCTGTGTATGCCTTTTGTTGTACGATGAATTCAAATTTTCCGGAAAGCATTAAGATGGAAACAACAGATGAATGGCAAACACATTTTGAAAACGGCGATGTAAATTTTGATGTGAATTTTGATTCAGGGCATATGTTTTCTGAAACATTGGAAGGTGATCCAGATGAAAGTGAAATAATTTGCATTTATATGGATATTCAGTTGCCAATTGAAACGTTGAAAGTCCTACTACAAGAAAAAACAAAGAAAAACTTGACCAACTATGAGGTGTGGCTGCAAAATGTGCAAATGCTTGAGCCATTCAAAACACTCGTGGATCAATGTGTTAAAGGCGAAGGTTTAGTGCAAGTAAATGCACAAATTTTGGATGGTCCCAAACGCATAAATATTGCTGATGTTGTCAAACCAACAGAAGAGGTAGTAAATGCTATGAAAAATGAACAAGGCATCGGTCTCGACTCAGATGTTGTTATGAACGATATTGAACATGGAACAAATAGCAATGATTCGTCGGATGGTAATTATTTTTAACTAAAATGCATGAAATCCAGTAACATTAATTTATACTAAAATGTTTTACTTCATGATATCACAATGAGTCGAAAATTAAATTTGACGCTAAGCTCTTTACACAAAACACTCACAGGAGATAACGGTGATGTGGTAATGTACAATTAAACAATATGATATGACATTGTTGTTGTTACCACGTGTTTTGTATATAAATCACCGTTAGCTCCTGTGAGTGTTTTGTGTAAAGAGCTATGTACTAACCAATGTCGACACCAACGTTTCAGTCGTGATGCTGATGATGGGACACAGAGAATGTATTCAAGTAAGAGAATTTAATTTTCGACTCATTGTGATATCACATTAAAATAAAACATTTCATTTATTTTTAACTTCCTTCATTTCGTCGTTTACTTCATTCTTTTTTTTTTTAATTCATCTTTCAATTTGTTTAAAGCCATCACCGTGTCAAGTGGCAATGCAGCCGTACGTTCGATTGACGAAGATGAAGAGACAAATCATGAATTTGTAAATTGGGTAGTCGATAAACTATTTTTAGTAGTGAAAAAACATCAGAACATTCCAGATGATCCAAAAAATTGGACAGAAGACCATGTTCAAATCTGGTTGAAATGGGCCATAAATCAATTTGGTTTACGTTTGCAAGAAAACGAATGGCATTTAACCGGCAAAGAATTGTGTGAATTGTCATTACAAGACTTTCAGAAGAAAATTCCACGAGATCCGGGCAATAAATTTTGGACACACTTGGAATTACTTCGAAAATGTCAGTTCATTGCTATTCCTGGTGATCCAAAATCCACTAACGAAGATTGTGATGAGATCATCAACAATGAACATGTACGCGAGAAAAATGCAATTTTCAAAAAAAATCCACGTTTTATTGGAAAAACGAAAGTTATCGGTTCGACTGACACGTTGAACGTGGAGACCGTTTTGCCATCAAATCAAGGTAACCGAACCGGAAACAATGGACAGATTCAGTTGTGGTAAGATATATTATTTACCAAGTATGAAAAACTAAGAAAAAAGTTACTAACATTTATCAAAAATCATTTAGGCAATTTTTATTGGAGATTTTAAATGATAAAGAACATCGAAATATTATTCAGTGGCACGGAAATCAGGGTGAATTCAAACTTGTTGAGCCAGATCGAGTGGCCGCGCTATGGGGAAATCGAAAAAATAAACCGACAATGAATTACGAAAAATTATCACGAGCCTTGCGCTATTACTATGATGGTAAATAAGAATTCACAAAAATTAACTCGAAATATATTAATTCAATTGTAATTTGTAGGTGACATGATTTCTAAAGTTAGCGGGAAACGATTTGTCTATAAGTTCATTTGCGATCTTAAGCAGTTGACCGGCTATAGCGCACAACAACTCTCCGATCTCGTCAATGGTGTTCCAAGGCAGCCGCGGCCAAGACGATTTCCTGAATCTTCTTCATCTCTTTAGAAATAAAAAAAAACTCCTTTTTATTATCAATTATCATTAACATCTTATTGCCTTTGTTGAGGTTTATTCATTCTTTAGTTTTTACTTATAATGGTAATTTGACTTTAATTCAGACCTAGGAAAAATATGAATAAATCCCTGAACTTTTTATTCATTCAATCGATTGTGTTTGGTTTCTGTAATGGCTTTCTGGTTGTCAAATAGCAAATTTTATCCCAAACACACGGATGTGAATTGGAGAATAAAATGCGATATAACTTCGGGAGGATTTCCCGAAATATGTCATGACCAATAATTTTGAAGTACTGACGAAGCAAATTATGAAACATATAATGCATTTTTGATGTGGCTCCATTTTTATTAAAGTCAAATATTTCTTTAATTTTAACACAAATTTTGCATTTGATACTTAATAGACACTTGATTTTGATCAGGATAGTTGATGAATAACTGAAACTTATCGTTTACATAGTGTATTTAAGCGATTTTGGATATTCGCTTGCGTGTCTGCTTGTGCACAACAAATGACACCTTTCCCATCCAATTTTAAAACAATTATTCCACCACATAGAGAGCATGTGTTACGATTGAATAACATCGTTAATCACTCTCACGAGTAAATTTATTAACCTTCAACGAAAAAATGCGATCAGTTAAATACCATCAAGTTCACATTCCTGTTTAAAATGTGTGCAAAAACAAACAATTCGGGAAATTCGTATACCGACATTGATTTATTGAATATTTGAACTTTGCAATTAACTGCTGAAATTGGTTTGTATTTGAACATTTTTCCCAAAAAAAATGAATACTTTCAAGAATTGGTGCGTGAACTTCTGCATTTTCTCACGAAACTTCATTTGTATTGACTACTAATATTTCTACCGATTGGTGTGTGCAGTACAATTTGATTTTAATGAACTGTTATTATTGTTCCGCTTGGAATTTTATAATGAAGTAGTTCGAATTCCAGAATGTTAAAATTAATCGATATTCGATAATATGAGCGCTCTGTGAAAATATATTACTGATATTTTTTCTATTTCCCTGAATAAAAGCAACTATTGCTTTTCGCGAATTAAATAAATACATACACAGCTGGACACGAAAAGTCGGTCATATGTACGTTCGATCGAACGCCGAGCATGTTCGGATGTTGGAATGTTCGAAAAAAAAACACTATTTTTGTGTAGTTTACTTTTTTGAAACATTAAAATTAACAACATTCATTGTTAAAACATATATATTTATTTATTGGTAATGCAATCCTAAATTTATACCATTATGTTGGCTAAGTGCCCAAAAATATAAATATAACACCGAAAATACTCTCCAAAGCTTGAATCATCTTTTCAACGAATTAGAAGCAAAGTCTTATTTTATTTATCCGAAGCTAAATAAGTGCAAAAAAGAACTCTTAATCTATTAAAAATTGTGGTATTTCAATGTTTCATCTAAAAAAAGGTGTACAAAATCATAAGATAAGAGTAGATTGTTTTCAAAATCGCTACACATGTTTGCATATTAAGTGGGGCAATGCTTCTAACTGTTAGGGCCTTTGATGTTTGAGCATTTTTCATTAAAAACATATATACTTGTTGATCGCTGCGTGATAATGAAAACCAGTCTCCTTCAATGATACTATCATACACTTGAGAGTTCTAAAAGAAAAACGAAATTTCAATGGCCATTTATAAATTAAATTCAATCAAAACATTGTTGGTTTTGTATCAGTTCAAATTCATAAAAAGACAAAACGACTGGACTCATTACTGGATGAATTCAGAGGATATAATTAATGCCCTCGTATTGACCAGAACTAAATGATACAAATAGAAGCACGACGAACTGTAGCAAGTTTTGAAACCACTTACGCATATTTCGACGACAGTTCCAACAGCTGAGAAGCCAACAATTTGACCGAGGAGACTAACAGCCAGACCAATGGCAGGAAAGAATTGAATCTACTCAAGAATATTTGGGGAATTAATTTTTTCATTAAAACTGAACAGTTATTGCGATTTTAATAATCATTATCAAAGATACTGAGCATCTAAAACAAAATCACCTTCAAACAAATGAACAGTTCAATGGCGGCAGAAATTGCAGCTGAAGAAATTTGAACAAAGCAAATATTGAAGAATGCCACATCCAAAACATCAATCACACTGAAAAGACAACATTTAAGTACTGATGAAAAAAATATATTTTGAAATGTTTTTATAAAGAGCCTATGAAGAATCTATGTGATTAACGGAACTTTCATTTGATTAAAAACACACATTTATGGCTTAGCACTATGTCATCATCATTACAATCAATATTTCGTTAATCTATATTCATTGTAGATTAAATAAAATAGGATTCAACGTATACATACTCGCAAAATTCGCGGTGCATCAGCAAAATGTTTCTTAATTTAGCTTTAACGAACAACATGTTCATATCTTCTTCTCTCAACATTTCGTTGAGTTCACTTAAATTTTCGTTGAAAATGTTCGAAAGAACGGGAACATTCACGATAAGCATAATGAACATGAAATCCGTACAAGCGCTTCCAATTACTGCAAGAATAATGAACACTGTATGGATTGCACTCATTTCAATATATCCGATCGTAGTCGTCTCATCCATATAAGGAAAATACAACGGGAGCAATGAAACTATATCGCCGAGAAAATAGTACGAATACATCGGTATAACGAAATAAAAGCCACCAGCAATGCAATACAGTAGAGTTCCACCTCTCAACACCACTTCAGTGTAGAAGGAATATCTTTGTAGAAGTCGTTGACGAATACGCGATTCGCTTTTTGCATTCACTGCATATATATCAATAAATTTGTTCATAGCTTCCACCAAAATCTGGCCGTGATTTGCGGAGTACATTTTTATCATCAACTTTTTGAATGCACACAAAAAACAAAAAAATTTAATCGAATTACGACTGAATGAATTTAATGAAATTACCTCAACTGCTACTCCAAAGAAAGCAATCATTTCAAGCACTGTATGTATATCATAGTACCGTAGAGTTTTATATGCACCCACGAAAAATAAGGACACAAGAAAATATATCACATAAGTGATTGAATACGGTTTAAACTCGCCCTCCCGAAATATGTCATGACCAATAATTTTGAAGTACTGACGAAGCAAATTATGAAACATATAATGCATTTTTTGATGTGGCTCCATTTTTATTAAAGTCAAATATTTCTTTAATTTTAACACAAATTTTGCATTTGATGCTTAAAAGACACTTGATTTTGAACAGGATAGTTGATGAATAACTGAAAGTTATCGTTTACATAGTTAAGTATTTAAGCGATTTTGGATATTCGCTTGCGTGTCTGCTTGTGCACAACAAATGACACCTTTCCCATCCAATTTTAAAACAAATATTGCACCACGAGCATATGTTACAATTGAATAACATAGTTAATCACTCTCACGAGTAAATTTATCAACCTTCAACGGAAAAATGGGATCAGCTTTCATCACAAATGCATTTTATTGACTTAAGTTCCCATTCCTGTTTAAAATGTGTGCGAAAACAAACAATTAGAAAAATTCGTATACCGACATTGATTTATTGAATATTTGAACTCTGCAATTAACTGATGAAATTGGTTTGTATTTGAACATTTTTCCCAAAAAAATGAATACTTTTAAGAATTGGTGCGTGAGCTTCTGCATTTTGTCATGAAATTTCAATGGTATTGACTACTAATATTTCTACCGATTGGTGTGTGCAGTACAATTTGATTTTAATGAACTGTTATTATTGTTCCGCTTGGAATTTCATAATGAAGTAGTTTCGAATTCCAGGAAAGCTATATTGGCAATACAAAAATATAATGATAAGAACGCGATTTGATGAGCTTACCGAAAACTCCTATGTTAAAATCAATCGATATTCGATAATATAAGCACCGCTCACTCGGCTAGTAATATTTGAAAAACAAATTGAATTTTTTGATAAAATTGACATGTTTCTCATTGGTTGCTCATTGGTTGCTCATTTCTCTCATTTTGGGGCCAAATTTTACACCGATCATGAAATATTGCTAATCAAATATTCTTTATATGCTCAATCATCCAATTTTCAATTACGTTTCTATGGAATGATCTATTGCCTAGGCTATTGTGGTAAAAATGGTATACGATTGTTGCAGCTGAATTTCCCATCCATTCAATTATGAAGCAGTGTTCACCAACAGCTACCTTCGACTCCTTTTCACCAAATTTCCGACCAAATGCGAAGTCTTCAATCGCTCATCCGTATCAGCAATGTTCAACAATGTTCATTCTGTCAGATTCGATGCGAATTCTGTTTTTGGACACTTGGGCTTGTGTCGCCATTCAATGGCGGCCATTGAGTGCTTTATATAATTAATTTTTTCTTGACAACTTCTGTGCATTTTGAAAATAAACCAATACAACATTTTTTGACATTTCGAAACAACAAATATCACATTTTCGAAATAAATGTGATTTTATCCATAGGACTTGGGATTAAATGTGAATTTAATTGATTTTATCCATAGTACTTCGATATAAATGTGAATTTGATTGATTTTATCCATAGGACTTGGGAATAAAT
>NW_022197544.1:3298743-3418663 GCF_009176525.2 Contarinia nasturtii
GGACTTGGGAATAAATGTGAATTTGATTGATTTTATCCATAGGACTTCGATATAAATGTGAATTTAATTGATTTTATCCATAGGACTTCGATATTCGGAATTTATTTACCTCAGGAGGAACTTATTTATTTATTTATAGCAAAACGGAATTTTTTCGTTTTTTGGAGATCATTCTTTTGACGAATATCCCTAGCATATCGAAAGAATTTTTCGCGAAAAACCCTAGCAATTTAAAAAAATTTCTTCCATCTATAACGTTGATTAGCAACAAAAAAAATGTCTTCACTTTCTTGTGAAAAATCCCTAGCAAATCACACTCTCCCGATAAAATTGAGAGAAGAAAATCCAAAGAGATTAAATTTAAAAATGAAATTATGAAATATACGAAAAATTAGTAGGAAAGTTGCTAAATAATAAAGAATAATAAAAATGCGTATGTTATTTATAGATTATGGCGGTGCTGATTCTTCTTCTTCAGATGTCGTATTCAAAATTAAATGCGTAACGCAATAATTGTTTATGTGAGATAATTTACTATTCTTACTTTTGAACATTTGAAAAATTGAAAGAAATGTGTAAATATGAATAATATTTCAAATAATACATTTTTATGAATATACCACATTCTAGGAATGTTTTGTACAACTGTTTTACAGCACGCAAAATATTGAATAGTTAAGTATTTTTTGTCGATTGCACAAAAATTGTATATAAAAGGCAACCAACAGTTCAAGAATATACAGTATTTTCGTGGTGTTTAGTCGTTTAACACTAAATAAAAATAAAATGAATTTTGTTGGGGTTTTGTTCTGTGTCATTGCTTTAACTGTAATTTTCTTATTTATTACTTGTTTTTATTGTTATTTTTTCGATTATAAAAATCATTATTCTAGTACTGCTTCGGCCCTTGTTTTACCATTTTCGTTTTTTATTTTTATAATATAGCTAATCGATTTGGGTGAAGCTGCAAATCCAACAGAAGCGGAGAAAGTTGCAAGTGCAATAACTAACATTAATGACTTGTTGGGACGAATGGAGACACGTGGTCTTGAACCTATTTTAGCAGCGATCCAAAATGGCATGAATGATGTAAATCTAAGTGAAAAGAGATCTTCTGAAGTCGAAAAATTGTTCAATAAGCTCAGTAAGGTGAATAAAGAATTCCAATCATATGCTGAGAAGATTTCAATCAAAAGACAAAAGCATGCGACTAGAGTCGTTCCCCTTGGAATCAATCCTGACAACACTGAGTACGAAGGCACTTTGAAAAAAGTAAAGAAATTACTCGAGAAATCTGTAATATCTTTGAATATATGAAATTCCAAATAAAAAGCACAATTTTGATGGAAACCTTATAACTTGTTTATACATAAGATTATATGAATTAATAATTGATTTTTTGTATTAAAGCAAGTCGATTATCTTTTTGCTCATCCTTAACATATTAAACTCAAACATGAAATTGTATTCTTTAATTGATGAATAAAAATCTTTGTTCTATCATGTGAATTTATTAAAATATTTATTTTTTATATTTCCATTCAATTCGAAGATTCAATATTTAAACAACGTCAAAACTCTACTACCAACGTATCCGAAAAGCAATCGATGTTGATCAAACTGTACAAAAGAATAAATAAAACTGAACAATTCATCCGCTTGGTTTATTTCTATTTATTTTTCGAAGATGAGTCGATTAAATTGTCTCACTTTTATAGCGAATACGAGTGAACTACGAATGTTTTTAACAGATGTTAATTACGTTTAAATGATAGCATCATCTTTTCAAAATTATTTCATTAAAATTTCATTCTTTTTCTTTTCTTCAATACATTTTCGGTACATTTTGAATAATAATTTTCCACTGTAATTTTCCATAAAAATGATCAATGTTTTGTATTTTTTCAATAAATATTTAAGAAACCGTGATGCCATAGATGCCATGGATCGTTACCAAATAAGCTACATTTCATCTTGGGGAGGTAGCTATAAACCAACTGCCAAACAATATGAACTCATTAAAGGACCGATTAAAATATGTCACTCAGATCACACTGTCAATGTGTGATGTGTCAAAGAGTATTTTCTTCACAAGCAGTACGACCAAATTAAATTGTTGACTAAAAAAGAGAACTGTTCGAAAACATTTTTTGTCACAAGATAAAAAACACCGTCAAAAATGTTGTCTATTGAGTTATATTGAGTAGCATATGGATTTAATATTCTCTTGGATTTGTTCGACTGGTTGCTGTTGTTCGTTGAAGGATGATGCGCACTTGCGCCTACACCCTACGAAATATTATTTATTGCCTCGTTGGCCATAATTTCTACAATTAGCAACGAAATCGGGATCACGTCTTTATTTCTCCAAAAGATTACGAATCATACCATTGACAGCACCACGATCATCCGTGCGGATATCAAAATGGATCATAATATAATCAATATCTTGACGCTGTCGGCCGTACAGCTGGTATCGCTGTATAAATGCTTCTACTTGTTCTCTCCCAATGTTTCTGAGAGCCAATCGTCGTAAGAGGACCTTGATTTATATCCATTTCGCTTTACTAATATACCTTTTACACTTGAAGACCTTTAAACCTTTTACGAAAATTTGTAATTGTAACTTAACTCGAAATAAAACTATGAGAAAATCGCCCTACAGAGTATTGCTGATGATTCGATAGACTAATCAATTTAAAACAGGATTCTACGATGATTCAAAGATCAAAAAGTAATTATTGAAGAACAAAAAAAAACAATTATTGAAATAATGTAGCATCTTATTCAAATGTTTTCTTTCGAATAATTCAAATGTGTTATTTGGGCCATTATAGATTCGACGTTATGATACTGTCGAGCGTAAACTATTTGCGTTCCTCGTGCATCAATAAGCAAAATATTTGCAATTATTGTTATTTTCAAGCATAAGTAATTGAAATGAATGATGATTGTGAAGGGATATTTAACAGGAAAGGATATTATTACTATAACGCTGCCTACTGCACTTAAAAATGAAAAATGGGAGCTCACTTAAGTTGCGCTTTTCTATTTTCATCAGTACTACGAATGTAGACATTTTCCGGCAAATAACTAGTTCCAATGAGATGTTGATATCTTGTACGCATATATTCTCCAAAATTAGATAAATGATCTTTCCCAATTAAAAATCAATCGTCCTTCAATCGATTCGATTCCAATATCATCAGTTTAAACTCCATAGAGCTAGCGATAGTAGATTTCATCCCCAAATGGATCATTTGGACAATCACTATATCAATAATAATAGAAGATAAACAAAGATCAATTATCCAATGTGATGACATTTTCTTGAAAATATTGTTGCTTGAATTAATTCAAATTGGATACAATAATAATGTGTTTGTCGGCACAAATTGAGATAACAAACAAAGATGTTCATTGTATTTATCATTCTAATGGTTTTCGTTTTCTCTTTTCTGGTTAAAATATATATCAAATGGTGAAATAAGATTTTCTAATATTATTTGATTACTTGTTCATGAAACCGATTCCAAGGTAACTCAAGATTGTGTGCGATAAATACAAAATAAATAGTTGTGTGACTTACAAATAGTAATTTATAAATACAATTGTGTGACTTACAAATAGTAATTTATCGACGAAAATAAGAAAACAATTGTCATACACACTATTTGTGAATAGTTATTTTAATATAGAGTCAGTAATCAAAATGGAATTTTTCTTCCAAGTACTTTCAATAACAGCAATTTTGATAATGATATGAACAAGAAAATTATATTCATTTATTTTTGGTTAATTTTAATGAAGTTTGTAATAAAAAACTCATTTTGAGATGATTTTGTTATGCAGATTGATGGATCTACAGCAAAAGAAAGCGAAATGTCGATCACCTCTTACAAATACTTAATCGATGATTCCATTTGGGAGCGCGCAGCGAACTTCTTTTCAAATGATTTCGAGTCAATAAATAATATCAAAGATTCTTTGGTTTCATGCGTACAAAAGAAATGGCTTGATGATTTAGCAGAACTTACGAAGAAAAATGTAATTTTATTATATTCGGCGAATATACCAGTTTGCAGCATTAATTGGACAGTCGCTAATTTTACCTCATTTGATTCGGTCATTCAAGAAAAAGTGTCAAATATTAATTCATTCATTTCTATACTAACTATTCCCATAGATGAACAATATTTAAATTTAAATTTTAAGTATTCTGATTTTTTGAAAAATTCAAACAAAACGGGGAATTTACTACGTAAACAAATTCAAAAATTAGAAGGATTAATTAAACCAATTAAAAACGTTGTTATCACATCAGCAGCAATAACCGAAGATAAAGGCGAAAGATTCAGAGACATTGGAATGGAAAAATTTACAGAAACCACCGACAATATTGTTGAGCATTTATACAAATTCCATAATATGGCAGAGTCTAAGAAAAACTATGAAAATATCGAGCAGTATTTGAGTACACAGTTGGATATTTGTATTGAAATAATATCCAAAGAAAATAATATCATTGATTATATAAATGTAATGAAATATAATTTGGAGCAGGCACTTGTTGTTCAGAAAAATCTACCTACAAAAATACAAGAAGTTTTTCTCCAAAATGAAAATGTAAAGTAATAATACGTGCCATTTTGTGTACTGTTGCCACATCCATATCTAAAATATGATACCGTTTATACTATAAATATCGAGTATCAAAACAATTGAAGCGTTCAGCTTTCGTATACGCTATGAGACTTGAATATAATACTATATTTCGTTTAAGCTAAATCAAGCAAGCTCAAGTTATGTAAGCTTATGTGTTGAATTGGTTTCATCAATAGATAGCGTAACAATACGCATTTTGTGTGATGTTGATAAAAAGTAAGCAAACTATTCAGACTCAGAAATTTGTATTGAAGGTTATGATAGAGGCACACGCCACAATCACGATCTTGACAAAAAAAAATTTTCCTTTTTTATCATTACCATTTCGTGTCAATAAATTTTCCAAAATGAATCAGTATTAACTTCATAATCGACAAGCTTATAATCATATCTATTAAATCATGTACTATAACCAAGTTTTGGGCTCATAACCTAGGGGGCAGACACGTGGAATAGAATTGGACTTTTGGTGTAAATGGAATAGCAAAAATTGTTTCACTTCAAATCCATTTGACATTTCTTTTGACGTTTCTTTTGACGTTTATTGATGGATTAGTGGAATAGTGCGGAATAGCAGAATTAACATTTTTGACGGAAACAGTGCATGGAATATAAAAAATATTTTCGATTTCACATTTGTGTTTTTGGATTAGTGGAATAGCTGGATTAGGAATTAATATAGTGGATTCAGAATATATTCTTTGGTGTCTCCCCCCTAGTTAATAACATTTCTCATTCATAGATAAATTTTCAGAGATAAATTATAATCTTTGTTTGCGGTTTGTTTATTACAAATGATAAAAACATTTCAACTGATAGTCCATGCATCAATAAAAGTGAACTGATTCCACGTTCATCATTTCATTTGAGTTCGTTTTACAATAAGCACAATTATGTCAGTACGTCGTCCAAAAGTTTTAGTAACGCATTCAAAAACTCCCGAAGCTGGTGTTCGACTCTTGCGTGAAAAGTGAGTTATTGAAATTCGTCAAAGTTTTTTTTTTTCTTCATCAAAACGAAATAAATATGTAAAAATGTGAATTAATTGAATTTTTCTTCATTTTTGTCGTATAACAAGATGTGAGGTGATTATTTGTGAAGAATTGCCGGAACCATCGCGAGAAGAGATATTAACCAAATCTCAGGGTTGTGACGGTATTTTATGGGCAACGCATGAGGCATTGAATGCTGAAGCATTGGATCGTGCCGGACCCCAGTTGAAGGTGGTTTCTACCAAATCTGCTGGAATTGACTACGTTGATGTGGCCGAAGTGAAACGACGTGGCATTCCATTAGGTTACACTCCGAATGTATTGAGTGATGCTGTTGCTGATTTGGCCATTGGTTTGATGGTCTCGGCTGCTCGACGCTTCCATGAAGGTTATTTAAAAATCATTAACAACCAATGGGAATCGAGCGACCCACAATGGATGCTTGGTAAGTTTGATTATATATCGAATTCTGGAATAATTGAACTATATCATGAAGTATCTGATCTAAAAGGTTAAAAATTGATTTGAATTACTCTTGAAAAATATAAACAGGACGAGATATTAAAGGTGCCACCGTTGGAATTGTTGGTTTGGGTGGTATTGGACAAAAGATTGTGAATCGTTTGAAAGGCTTCAACGTTGGCACTGTTTTATACACTGGACATCGTGAAAAAGATGAAGGTACACAAAACCATATTTACTAAAATATTTTCAAGAAAATGTTATAATTTGAATTATTATGCAGGCAAACAATTGGGTGCTTCATTTGTAACATTCGATGAACTTTTGACTCGATCTGATTTTGTTTTCGCTGCCTGCCCATTGACTAGTGAAACTAAAAATATGTTTGACAAAATGGCATTTGGTAAAATGAAACCGACTTCGGTGTTTGTTAATGTTTCGCGCGGAGGTCAGTCTTGTTTTTTCATTATTATTATTATTTTTTTGCGCAGAAAAATGTTTTTTTTTTTTTTTAATTTTTCTATCCAAATTAGGACTGGTTGTTCAAGATGATTTAATTGAAGCGTTGAAAAATGGCACAATATTTTCGGCTGGTCTTGATGTAAGTGTAAATTATATTTTTTAAATTTTCATTAAATACAAAACTCATATCATTTTATTTTTTAATTTGCAAATCAGGTTATGACACCAGAACCATTAGATCCCAATCATCCACTTACTAAACTGCCCAATTGCGGTAAGTATAATCTTGAGACCTGTTTCGCTTTTGTGTGTTGACAGTGTAATTTAATCATTTCAGTATTGGTTCCACACTTGGGATCAGCAACATGTAACACCAGAGACGATATGGCCATTGTGGCTGCGCAAAATGTTTTGAATGGCATTGAAGGAAAATCACTTATTTACTCCGCTTACTAAAGCATCTTTTTTTCGAACATTTTGAAATTGAATTGTTCATTTGAAGTTCAACAATTATAGAACAATAAAACTATTTTAAAAGTAATTTTTTTGTTGCCTTTTACAATATTTTATTTATGAATAAAACTTGTTTGTTGATAATTTTATATTGTCACATTACGAACTTATTTTTTCAATGTGAGATTTTTCAGTTTGGTCGTTTTTCTCATTTGCTACAAAACTATAGATGTTGTCGGTATAAAAAATGTGCTTGTTAGTTGAGCCGGTGTCAGAAGATGTTTCGTTTTCCTTCGATTTGTATAAAATCTTCATGGCAGATAATAGTCCCCATTCCAGTGCTGCGGTTTATTTAGAAAGAATAATATTTGGTTTTTGGATTATTTTCGCATCTCAAAACTTATATAAATTATACCTGCAACTGCTGTACAAATGATCCATCCATAATTTAGCAATTCTAGAGACGAATCATCAAAGTGTATCATTTTTTTGTCAAAAGACTCACCAATTACATTGAAAATATTGTAAATGACAATATAAACCCCACAGAAAACCGATGCACAGATAACAAGCGACAGTTTGAACGATGTCCAAACGATGTTCACCCACATGAATCCTAACTTATTCTGTTTGAATTATAAGAAAATGATTTTTGTTTTCATCAAAATATTAAATTTTATTTAAAAAAAAAAAAACTCATCCTTGAAGCTATAAGTATACTTACGCTGAGTAAACCATAAATCCAAGGAAAACTCAAAAACATATTCAGAACTAGACATCAAACAAAATCAAAATATGTTATTCATGTCGAAGAAGTTTGTTAATAAAATAATAATAATTCATTTGAAAAATATCGGAAATTCGTCCAATTTTAATAATTTGAACGATAAACTTCTAAGTTCAATTTATTTTGTATTGATATCAAAAATCTGTCCACAAGAAATTGTTCGTCATAAAGCGGTTTAATAAAAAGTGTTAAATTTACTTACGAAAAATGACGCAGATCACAACCGGTGCACATATATATTTAAGGAATAATGCCGACGTAATTAATTGAAAATATCCAATGATTAAACCGCCAGTATTTAAATTGAGACCGCACTGAACGAAATTGGCTGGTGCATCCATATTCCACAATCTGAATCGGATAATAAAACGATCTTATATTCTCGAGCACAACGAAATTGCTTGCTACATCAGAACTGTTTGCTATTTAAATATAAATTTCGCAATCAAATTCGATGAGATTGACCTTCGAGAGTGAAAATTATCGGCGACATCTATTTGAATCGATTTTGTTTTATTCATTATTCCAATTTTAGAATGAGATATGGTTTATTTAATTCCGTTTAATTTATCGGAACTAAAAGAATGTAAATGCGTATACAATTCTTATCAATTTTCTATATTATTCGATCGAGAAATGTTCTCACTATCATTTGTGATATTTTTATTTTATTTTCACATTTGTATTTTTCTTATTTTGCATATATAAATCAGGTCATATATTGATCGTACGTGTACACAAACGTTCGACTCTTAAAATATCGCTGATGCGCGATTTCGTATTTAATCAATTGGGATTAATGTTATTTTGTTCTATTAAAATTGAAAGTTGTCATCTTGAACTTGATTTCATACATTCTTTTATTCAAATTAAAGCTGAACAATGAGCAATTATATAATAATAATTCTGTATTGGAGTTGACCGCATAAACGCCGAAGTCAAACATTCAATTCACCGTGTACGAGTGTGAATTCCTCATTATAAAATATTCACGTCAAAAACATCAATCTATTTTTTGTTCTTCTTTATCATTTGAAATTAAAAAAAAAGATTGATCCGTAATTGAAAAGCCATTTTTTTCTTAAATATTACTTTCAATTTCAATGATATATCAACCATTTTCTATCATCAATTCCAAATTATTTCAGACGGGGAGTTTTTGATTGATTCAGTTCTTTTGTCGCTCAATAAAGTTGAACAAAAAAAAATCGATATTTTGGTCGAAATGTTAACAAATAATTACAGAAACCACAGCTCAAAAAGAGATGCTCAAAGGGATTCAATTATGTGAATGGCCTATGACATGAAATAAACGTAAAATTTGATATGTTTAAGTATATATTGTTACGATTGCGATGTAAAAAGTAAGTCATCATTTAAATCATTGAAATACGGATGGTTGACCAAAGTTGTTGTGACATTGATTTGAGTGGAATAACATCAATAGCGTGGTAGATAAAATTGATGAAGAACAAAGGCTGCTGGGTCGAGGATCGAAGTGATTAGCTCAACGAAAAACTATTTATCATGCTTGAATAATATCACAAACAAGTCTTTCGTATATTTTGCGCCGTTTCTCTTTTTTCCTTTGTTGTATATTCTATTCAATGAAATTCATATAGTAAATGTCGATTGACACAAAAAGAAAAAAAAAGAGAAAATCGAGAAAGAAATGAAATCATTTTTATTTTTCATTCCTTCTGTAAACGGGCACACGTATTCTCTTTCTCTTTTGCTCCTTCTTCAAAGGTACTTTACATTATCAAATGGAAACAAAACCGTTTGCCAGCGTCACGGCGCGCACACATTCACCGAGACCAGAGATCACAATAATGGATTTTATTCAAAACGTACACAGAATTTAATTGGGCAAAAACGGTTATGAGAAATGACGGAAATAATTAAAATCGATGTATTTCTTACAAAGAAAACGACGAGCGACACTGAACAACTGAAAAGAGCGAAATGTCTGCCGGAGAGACTGATTTAGAGAGCGAGGGCGCACTGGCACAACACAATGACTACAAAAAAAAAACCAACACGAAAGAAAAAGGCACAGTTTATTTTATACATTTTCATTTCTAGTTTTATGATAGAGTTTCTTTCAATTTGCTCGGTTTTCATATGAAAGAAAAGGACGCATAAAGTAAATGTAAGAACAATTTTTCACGTGGAACATTTTTTTATGTTCATCGAACAACATATATGCATGAATTATAATGAAATGCGCAGATTTGGTTCAACTAGGCTTTTTTGCAATTTTTAATTTAATTTTTGCCAATTTTTAATGATAAGACGTTTTTATGGCATTAGATATATTCAGGAAAATAAGGTTTGTCAATAAATGTGAATTAAATAAAATTATCTCAATATTTGGACGAACATATGTCGGAAAACCCTCAAATAGATCCCAAAAGTAGTTGGTTTTAGTTATTTTTTAATTTAATAAAATCCATTTGAACACTCAATTAAACAAGCATCAAACAAACATGATTTAATTTAAAGCCTAGTAATTACAGTGCCTTAAAACCATTGAAGAGGCTCATGAACATGAAATAAGCAGCCAAATAAAAATAAACAATCTCTTTTTTTCACTCTCTTTCTCTATTTGTTACAATAGAGTCATTTATTTGGCATGGTGCAAACTCTGCCAATTATCACGTGCCTATTGAAATTGATGCAGCTGGGGTGAAGAGAGAAAGAGTGCGCACGAGAGAGAGAAGGATCCGATTCGTTGTTCAATTGAAAAATGCAACAACACACTCACAGCAGTCAAAAGCCATAACGCCGAAGAAATAAATAATAAACATAAAAGGCAATGCCACAACGAAATGTCTAGCATGAACGAACCGAGAATGAAAAAAAAAAGTTTAAGTGAGCCACGTGTCGGTTGATAGTTGATTTTAATAGTATTGTTTGGTGCAAGTTGGCGAAAGAAAAAGATTGAACCGAATGGAGGAAGGGAGGGAGAGCGCACGTATTGTGTCAAGAAAATTGTGTACGCACACACGAAAAAGGGGGCAAGGACAACGTTTCCATTTAGATATATGTATGATAAGAACAAACTGTTTGCCGGAGTGCATAATTTGAAATTGTTGTTGTTTTGAAATGATGTTTAATTTTTTTGTGTTTGACAATTGCAAATGCAAATTTACGCTCAACGTCTCCCTGGCCATCCACCCATAACGTACGAAGAAAAAAGCACCAAAACAACAAGATGAAGAATAGTAAATACACCGGTACATTTGTATCGGTTTTCTTGGCAATCCAACAAACATTTGGATCGGTCGTAGCTGACAAATTCATTCGCTCGCTCTCGTTTAGTTTACAAGGTTCGTCCAATGCAACATTCATGACGCACAAAACTAAAAACTCATTTTTCATTTCCTTTCTCGACTGACACTGACGACGTCGCCGGCATTCAAAACATTCAATTTTCAGCACTCTTTTTACGCACTTCGATACCAAAACACCCCCCCAAACAAATATAACACACTTAATCTATGAAATGTTATGCTAATTTTTTATATTTTAATTCGAAACGTTCATAATTCACAACTTATTCTACATAAATGCTTTTGGAATGTGTTTGCAAATGATTTTTACAAGTACAAGATCATAATCTATGTTAATTATTACAAACTCGTTTACATTTTACAGAAGCATTCAGCTTGTTCGAACAAGCAACAGAACTTCTTGCTTGATATGTTGATTAAAACAAATGATTAATTGGCATAGCGGCATGAATGTGATTTGGAAAATTAATTAGAAAACTGTCAACGGGATTGGGAAACATGCGAAAATAAGAATGTTTATCATTGACATTCGTAGATATGGTGACTAACACTAAAATGCTTTTTTACCCATGGGAAAATGTCTAGACTAATTCATTTGGGACCAAAATGGTCAATTTTTGACAATTTTAACCACATATTATCTCAAATTAGCCAAAGTTAAAAATTCTATAGAAATTTTCCTAGTCAGCCAGCCAGCCAGATCTCTTAACCCGAGTATGCGTAATTTGGAAATTGAAAGATTGTTTTTAAACGTTAATAATAATTTCAAGCCAATTCAGTCTATGTTTAAACCAATAATTTATTTGAATAAATTACCGACGTTGCGAATAATTGAGTTATTCTTTTAAATTTTGATTTTTTTGTTTTGATCATTATCTTAATTTAAAGATAACATATCCACAATAATCGGATTAATAATAATATTTTTGAAAAAAAAGTTTCAATTTTTAACAAACTTTGATGGAAAAATCAAAAGTAATCAGTGTAAAATGTTATGCAGAAGATGGTAAAATGGTTGAATTACATTTTTAGATCCACGCATTATTTTCCAAATTTAAAATCTGTATAAAATGTTACTTGATTACTTGTAAATTTGCCACCTGAGTTTGCTGAGAGAAAAAATCATTTTATTGAAGAAAATGGGAGTCTCATCTCATAATTCGATATCAAAAACAATTAAGTTAAAAATTCTAAAATGATCCTGAAAACAAGAGTTACCAATTGCTTTTGCGATTTACATAAATTATTTCTATCTTAACATGTTGAAGGTTTCAAGGCATAATTAATCTTTTTTTTTATTGGCAAGAATCATTAATTTTTGCGCCAAATTTTCTCAGCACATGTAAAATGGAAAAAATTTACAGTGAATTTTTTAAATTACGATAAAACAAATGTTCTTTTTCATCTATTCAAGTTTGCTAAAGTAAAAGAGCCAGCTAATGCATTGTTATCGTTAAATGAAAGGATCTTTCATTATGCACATTATTCATGAGTTAAGTTGTTTTTTTTTATTCACAACGTGTGCACGTTCTCCAAGTGCACAATCATATTTGAATCCATATAAATCATATAGTCAGTTCTTGCTTCTCTAAAATTCTTTTTGTTCCTCTGCCAACATTTTTCTTTTTTCTGTGGTTTAGTTAAGACTCCATTTTATTTGCACGCACATCATTTATAGAATAACACCTACACACAATGAAAGATACAATACACGCACACGCATCATCCACGGAATTTGCGATTGAAAATCCCTTCGCATAACACCTACTTCTTTGTACCTCCTTTTGATTATATGTTGCACAGCCCATCATTTTCTTTGTGAAAAGTGTTGAAAATCTTTCGGTTTTCATGTCGTCGTCGTCACACACACACACACACACACACACAAACACACGGGCTGGATGCTGTAGAGGAAAATTTATTCGACAAATACCAAGATAAATCATATAAGATTTGACTGTTGCGCGCAAAAGGGGATATAACAATGTGTCTGTATGTAAGATGAATATCCTTCCTTGTTCTGTCACTATAGCTCGCACATTGCGAAAAAAATTTGTTGATTCGCCGAAATCGAAACGAAACTAAAGCGTCAGCAAATAAATATATATATTTGATTTCAATGAAGAATATGCACTCACTTGAATCACACTCGCTCATTGTTTTCCTCTCTATCTCATTTACCTTTTGCCTAAAAATTGTGTGAAGACAGCCGTAAAATAATCCATACGTCTTTGTTAGAATTTTTCAGTTCATAAGCAAACCGAGTTATTTATGGTGGGTCGAAAATTGAAACATAACACGATGATTTCTGTCTTTTTCTTCATTTTCTATTTCTTCCTTTCGTTGCTCGTGCAACGATTTCAGTTTACACACATTAAATCCAAGAGATAGAAAGAGCGTCATCTCAATTGTATCTGCGTGTGTGTAGAACGCGAACGATACACGCTTGTATATGTGTGTGAGTTTGTGTATTGTGCATGCGTTTTTGGGATTGTCAAAATTGAAACCACGCCTCAAATCGTCGCATCAATTCAACCACTAACAGATTGTGTATGTGCTCATTCCTCACATGGATTGGATACCATCCTTTTTATATTATTGTCTATTTACTATCGTCACATTCTCCCTATCTCTTACTCTTTCTTTACTTTTACAAAATTTACACATTGATACCGGATTTTTGTTTTCAAACCAAATACTTAATAATTAATAATTACAGTGCCACTTTTCAAAATTTACGCACATTTTCTGCACAACAAAAAAAAATCTATTCAAATCGAATTGACAATATTCTAAAGACTAATCCACCGTTTAAAAACTATTTGCTACTTGTCATGTTATTTATATCTGACTCGACACGAATCAGTTATGCTTATTTTGTTTGTTGTGAACGTCTATACATAAAATGTCGAACGAAAAAAAAGAAGAACGGCAATGTAGTGGGCGAATGAATATCAAAATTGTCGCTAGCACATTTTCTCGCTCACTCTCGCCCGCATGAAAATGGCAGTATCTACCCCATTTCGTAACAATTGCGCGCACACACAACCACACATTTCGACTTGTATGGTGGATGAAGAGACACAATAGCAAATTTTTCACCAATACCGTGTGTCGTCGTCGTCGCAGCAATACTATATCATACACACACCACATAGAGATATGATACTGGTAAGCTCCCATTTGGCCAAATACATAGAGTCCTCTGATCGTTACTAAACATTTTACATTCATTTCGGTGTGAATTGTTTCATTTTGTATCTGATGCTCTTTTCGTTCGACGTTTTGTTTTTGTTGCTATTCCACACTTTGCACATTTCTGGCAACTTTGATTTTTTGCAAACACGAACACGCAGAATTGTGTGAATGTGCGTGCTTTCATTTACTAACAAACGACAAAATAAAAAAAAGGAGAGCGAGATAGCAAGTAACAGGGAAGAAGTTATAAACGTTTGTGTGTGTGTGCACGAGCGTATGTACTTTTGTGTACAATAATCATTGTACATCGTGTAATGCATCGTTTTACACAAACATATTCATCGACAAAATCATATATTTATCTGGTCTCTATCCGTTTAAATGACCGAAATTATTCCGTTGTTTGCATTTAATTTATACATACACGAAATCCGCGTGTTTAACTACTGACGACATTACAACAACAACAACGATAACTAAACCAAATCCCGACCAAAAGAAACCAGCCGACAGAGATCATCGACAACTGCACGAATTTACAATTTTGCGATCTCAACACATTTGGAAATTTACTTACACACCGAGTGCAAAAACAATTCATTAATACGCGCAAAAAAAAAAAACAAATAAATGCAGTCGAAAAAAACAAACAAAACCAACACAGAGAGAAAGTGAAGTAAAAAACGGTGGTCTTTTGTAGTGTTTTTTGTGTGTGGTGTTTGGTGTATTTGTGCGCGCGTATACGTTGACAGATTTCCCAATTGACACCGATCAAATACGGAACGAGAGTAAGGTTTTCCGAAAGAAAATTGAAAATTGTGGAGTCTGTTTTTTTTTCACGCGCTTAAAGACTTGTTGACAGCTTATTCCGCTCTTTCACTCAATCGTTCGCGCTGCTGTTTTTTGTCGTCTGTGTACACAAACGCGTAGTGTAATTAGAACACTTTATGCCAATTATTCGTTATTCTTGATTTTTCTAAACCAAAAACCATCCATTTAACTGACAAACAATGAAACCGGTGGTGTATAGTGAAACAGTTTAACACCGTGTCATAGTTTTTTTTTCTATTTCACTAGTTTCATGACACATCCAAAAAGGAAACTATTTTTTTTCACCTTTACCGTGAATTTATCACGCAACGATTTGTTATGTGCATTCTTTCTCACTTGAGTGCTAACCGCTATTATTGCTACCTCTCAGTGTGCTAATGACTTCCTAATTTAACTAGACAACTTAAGTGCAAAAAAAAACATTACAGAGAAAAAGAGAAATAAAAGGGACAAGAACTTCCTACAATGTCTACGTAGTCCAAACGACGCGATTTCAACTACCGACCAACAATTTTGTTAATGAACTAATAATTATACGCCATTCCATTTGATTTTGATTGTGATCGATTGTGTTAAAACGAATAAAAAACAAAACAAAAATAGACAAAATTAATGAAATATTTGTGCTCTTTTTATATGTGAAGGTTTTTGTTGATCAAGATTTATGATCATAATAGTGAAAAGAACGAAAAACTGATTAATAAAGCATTTATTGAAATTTAATGAAATTCTCTGAACATTGATTTTAATTGTAATCGATCAGACTTTTGAGTAATTGATTTGTTTTGAAATATAGCAAAATGTATGAAAGCTCATGTTCATATCAGTCTGCATTGGACTTAAAACGAGCATCTCCATTAGCACAGGTTAGCTTGATTTCAGTTTCTTTTTGAAGGGTAACAAAAAGCCCAATTATTTCATTTATTTTTATGTTGAAGACGCGCAACTGCTTTGCCTTGTCAGTTTTAGTCTGCGTCCTTATTTAGCAATAAAATTATCGCTTCATATTTTCTTTTATATAAACTAAGCTTTTGTTCCACAATCTTGAAAACCGTATTGGAAAACTCCTTTCATTTTAATACTCGTTTGAGACTTAGTTATGACTCATTTCTCGGGACATTGAATTTACTTTATATAGTCACTTTGCCGGAATTTTCGAAACAAAAATAAGTTATTTTGACGCTATTTATTTGAAAATTTCCCACCTTGGTCTTATTAATTTAGTTTAAAACTTGAAATGAAATATTTTCAAAGGTGTTATAGGTACCGCGGAGGTGTGGACACTATTCTTGTAAATGTTGCTGTTTCTTGTGTTCAGATGCGACAGTTAAAAAAATGATTTGAATTAAGTGGTACTCATTAGTGTCCGTACTTCTGCGGTGCCAATACAATAGCTTAATGAATAACTGTTTAAATGTAATAAGTTTATTGCATCTCCAATACAGATAAAATCGGAAGATGGATTTGGTATGGCACAGTGTTCATCTGATTGGGCTACTTATCGATTTCATCAATCGACATTTGAACAAATAAAGCAAAGTGTGAAAAAAGCCAAAGCTGCACTCCAAGATCGGAGCACATTTTTGACAACCAGTGCATTTAGGTAAGCTTTAACATTTAAATTAACTCATTGGTATCGTGTGTGTTTAAAGGCTTTGACTCGATAGCTTCGATGTGTTTCTATTACAATTGTTGTTTTTTTAATGGAATATTATATTTTCAGTGAGATTTATACAACACCGCGATTGGCAGAGTCGTTGGAAAACAGTATGTCATTTGGTAGTGGCTGCCTGACAAACGCCAATCTTGGCCATATCAATAGTAATAATTTTAATTCGACAAACAGCAACGGTTCCACAACGATAAACAATGCACATTTACAACAAAAACATCGAATAGACGCGTTGACAACCATATCAACGGGATCGACAACAATTCCAACTACAAACACCTTATCCACCTCATCTCTATCACAATCTATGGACAGCATTGTTGATTCAAAATTACGACAAGGTTAGTTAAAACACGTATTCCCATTCCACCAACATGATGAGACCCATTTTCATTTCATTTTGTATTTTTCGCAAGTTTTGATTGTGTTTTTTTTATTTGTTTTATTTTTTATGTTTATTTCACAGTGTATTCAATTTTGCTACAAAAAGAACTGAATATCGTAAATTAAAACAGCGAAAAATAATTTTGCAAAATACAAATCAATGCCTTCCTAAGATTCACTCGTGAAAATGAAAGAGAAGAAGAAGATTCTTTATTGATTATCCACCAAAAGCAGACATTTTATTGAGATATTTTCAGACAGATGAATCAGCTCAGCCGGGCATCGGCAGGAGCTGAAATTGAGTGAAAACAATAGAAGTGATTGTAGCAATGTAAGTGTAATTATAGCCATAACAATCACTTCTATTGTTTTCACTCAATTTCAGCTCCTGATCATATCTGGCTGAGCTGATTCATCTGGCTGAAAATATATCAATATAATGTCTGACCAAAAGTTGACACCCCAAGAAAATTGAATAGATAACTAGATTTCGAAAATCTTGAGATAAGATGAAATAATTTTTACATCCACATTGAAGACTCACTCACAAAATTGAAATTTCCTAAAAAGCCACTATTTACGAATATGATATACATTTAACCAACGGCTCATAAACCTCGAAATGACATCGTTACAACGGCGTCGAAAAAATACATCGATTTTATTTCTCTATGACCTGATAAAAAACAACATACATTATCCGCTACAAAGCACGACGACAATGACAGCTGGGCAACGCAGCAACTTCGTTATGGTTGTCACTGTTTATGTTGGGTGGCACAAATTTGTACCATTTTTGATTTAGGCGATCGAAAGTTGTGCCATTTTTTAGTTTCGCTGGCAACCGCACCATGGCACTACTGTCAACGTTGTTTGTCATCGTCGCGCTTTGGTCCGCTATTGACGAGAGACATCACTAAAAATATTAACACGTTAAACTGAAGAAGAACTGAATTATTCAAAATCACCGATCAAATTTTCTAGATCTCACTTACGCTAATGTGCAAACTCGCAAACAATCAAAAAGTTCAAAATCTGTTCCATCAATCTAAATCAAGAAACATTGTCAAAAACCATCTAAAATCAATCTATTAAATTCTCAAATGCCCGAATATACTACAAATTTTACTATTCAAGTCTGATAAATGACAAGATGACAATTATAATTTCGGCCATTTGTTGGGGCGACCCATTATATAAAGTACACAAGATAACATGTGATTGCTATGATAAAATTAATGGTGGCGAGACAGGTTTTAATGGTGGTGAGACCGATTCCGATCAATGATCCATACCTTTTCCCTGACAACACTTATTACTATGACTAAATAAAGACAGCCAGTTCTTGGCGGTGTATTATTATTGTTTATTTGTTGTAAAAAACAACAAAAATATGGAAAAAAACTCCGTCTTCCACTTTTATAGACCAAATCATTAGCCGAATTTTTATTCTGGCCCAATCATATATCAAAACTCATTGAATGCGGTTACTTTTTCACGTTCTAAATCTGGAAATGTGATTGTATTGAACAAAATAAGATGTTTAGTTGACTTACAACCCGAATTACCTGGATCATTAAATTTAAAAGTTGTGTGAAAAGCAACTTTAATCGATTGTAATCCTAGCTTTTACCATTTTACACTTCAAGTCAAATAAAGAATGACTATGAAATTATAACAGTTTTTTGTACCATTTTTATATGACCTGCTCCACTCGCATTTATTCTACATTTGTGAACAGCTTTTATTGGGCTGAAGCTTTGAATGTTAATTAGATACGAGTGGAGAAATGGTATAAAGCGTTGAGTTATTCTTTGTTTACAAATGTAGTCAAACACATTCTATTAGGCACACGCCATCCAACAAACAACTATCTCATTGATTAAATAACAGTACAAACTAGGCTTATTCGAAAGCCTGAAAATTGAACATCCTATCTAACATAAAGCTGACCTTTTAAAATTCTACAACAACACACAGTTTTCCTCCAACCTATTAGGTAATGCAAGCATAATAAATTTGAATTTACAGACTTTTTATTATTATCAATAACGACCTCGTCTCGATTGATTTAAAAAAGGGTTCACAGCCGCTGAATTAGTAAATTATTTATATTAATTGCTTGAAGAAGACTCTTTAATGGATTCAATTTTAAGAATTCCTACAGAATGTATTCGATTTTAAATTGCGCAGAATTTTTTATTGCTTTGATGAACAAAAACTTGTTGACATTTTTCGCCTTGAAATCCAGTGACTTATCTCAAAACAAACCTTTATTGAGCATTTAATTTTGTTTCTTGCTTTGAAAATATTATCAATAAAATCAAGACATAAAAAATCCAATCATTGTAAAAACTATCGAAAATGTATCAAAGAAATGCACAATTTTAGATATAACTAATATCAGATAATTGAAAAGTTTAAAATCATTAGTGCAAAGCCATGTCAAAACGATAAAACCACAATGAATAATAATGAAAAGCCAAATTCAGGCAAAACAAATAAAAACATTGTCATTGTCATGGGTAAAACAAAAATTCGGTTGGATGATCACTTTATTTGTTATAAATGGTTCAAGAGCGCAGCTAATTTTAGTTGCCAATTCATACGATAGCATAACAATGATGATGCACAAAACGTGTTGATAATAATGAACTTAAAAGTAGAAGTACCAAACAGTGTGGCGCACGTTTTGGTGTGAAAGTGTATCATGCAGAGTGAGTGTGTGTAATTCGTTGCGCATAGTGCTTAACTGTTTGATGCTTGATGCGCACAATAAACTTCGTAGTTGTGCTATTCAAGGGAGGGATGAAAGCGTGAGAGTACTTCACAATAAGTCAATTTAGATGTGAAACAGAGAGATAATGTTTATTGAAAGAGCAAAACAAACATGAATCATTAAAATTATCTGTATGTGATAGGACATTCAAGCAGCATTGATTCACACGCTCCGTAATCGACTGGTCGCTTGCATTAAATCATTAAATCGTTAAGGTTAATTGTTGTTTAGTTCCTAAATTTACTTGATCGAAATCGATTGCAAACGAAAAAAACAACAACAACGACGACGACCGTCGATGCATAATCAACAAAACATCACACAAATCATTACACAACTGAAAATGATACTTTTATCCGCGAACGGGAAGAAGCGAGCGCGCGCTCAAAATGTCAGCCAAACGTATGTTTGTACTCTGCAATCGAGAGGCAAAATGTACACAGACACCGAAAGCAAGATAGTCGTTTTCAGTTCACGAAGAATGAAATAAATATTCCTATAAATTTTTCTATTGAATGTTAAATAGCGTGTGGGCAATTGTCAGATATTGAATGAAATAAAACTATAAATTTCATAACCCATGCATGGCAATACATACACGTACGTGTGTATGGAAATGAAGAAGGAAAAAAAAAATAGAAGAGAACAAAGCAGAGTATAGGCTCAAAAGTCGAGGGGTAAAAATGAGATAGATAGCTAGAATTGATGGTAAAAAAAGACCGTTTCGATACTCTCCCGGTTTGTGTGTGAGTGTGTAATGTAACAATTGAACAATGGCCGGAAGAATGAGAAAAAAGGGTCGGTTGGTTGACTGGTTTTCATTCAGTCCGTGCCATTAATACTGACTGGTGGCAGCATCAAACACGCATGTTCTCTTCTCACATTGATCTATGTTCAATGCATTTTTATTCATAAAACACATTACACACAATTGATCTCTTTCTATCTTTTGCGCGCTCTGTTCCATTCGCATGGCCACATGAGTCGCAACCAGGCTAACAACAACTAGCTGAAAAAAGAAAGAATTGCGAGAAAAAAAAACTTTTTGTTAGCAATTGATCGAATTGTGATGTTTATGCAATAGTGGACTGTGTGAGATTCAAGCGATTTTGCAGAAAATTCCGAACATTCAAAAAGAAAATGACAAAACGCACAAAAACATAAAAGGGGCGCATCGAAAGACCACGACAACGATTATGTATTTATTGATATCAAATCGTTGGGGTGGTAACTATTTCAAATTGCTTAATTGGCGTGAATTTTGTTTATTCATCTTATTGTGTATGTGCAAATGTGCAAACGTCGCCACATACACACATTTCAAAGAGCCGAAACGGATGGAAAAGAACTGTGTGTCTGTTTTTTTTTTCTCTCCTCTACTCATCTTTTAAAGCATTCTAAAACTAAAGCAAGGACAAAAGCAACCTTCTACATTCACTTCTCCCGCGGGGTATTGTGCATCGATTTGATTTGCAACATTTTGTTTTTTTTCTTCTTGTTTGTTTGTTTGTTATTATTTATGGGAAATAACACCGACATTAATTGTGTCAATAAAATAGTGAGATGATTTTGATTTGAGATTTTTGCAACTCAATCGAAAGTGCATAATGTCATCTCATCCGACACGGATGAGCAGAAAGTTCACAGAACAACCCTACATCTTAATTTCAATTGGGTTTCTGTCGATGTGAACTACATCGGACAATTGCGATCTGTGATGAAACGGAAATAAACAAACGGAGAAATATTTTATTCATCGAATCGGTCGATCAAAATGTATGCGTCAAATAAAAAAAAAACTTGGACGCTGTTTATTATTATTATTAGAATCTCATATTATCTCTCGCTCGATTGTTTCACTTCAAACCATTTCAAAAATGTAAATGAGATGTACAATTAAATGGAATTGAGCCATAAATAAATTGATACAAATCGTAATTCACTTTGAGCAAAAACAAACGAAAACCGCTCAACAACAGAACAATCATTGACAATTGCTGACTGTTTGGTTTTACAAAAACGTATTAAGGGCAATTTCCAGTTGAATTTTGAATCACATGATGTCAGAGTTTCATTCAACGGCAATTTGGCGATTTTACTTTTTTATTTGTTGCTTTGCATAAATGACGACTTGCACGGTGTACATTCGCTTCATTGCAGACTGATTCGAGTGTGTGTGTGTGTGCGATACATGTAAATATGTTAATAGATTCATTTTTTATGCGAAATGCTACAATGCTACGGTCACGATGTTTGTTCGGTCACTGCTTTCGCTGCTCTCTCTTGTGTGCCCACGATGATAATGACGTTTTACTGCTACTACTATGTGAACATATGAGTGTAACCAGTCATCGTTGTCGCAGCCAATTGTTTAACATGTGCTGTGGTTACTATATTTTTTCTACCGTTCTTTTTTTTTTTGGATCTATTTCGTTCTTTCATTCTTGTCAATTTTATTTTCCACATGCATATTTATTATGATAGCGCCATAAATTTGACGAACAAACTGAAAATGCACTCGACTTGCATTCGACCACCCGATCAAATCGTTAAGATTCAATTTAACATGAAATTTTCCATGGTGCCCCGTTAGAAGTACTGGGCCAAATGCTTTCACCATATAATCCTTGTTATTAGTTTGTATATCCACTTTGGGTCGATCAACATAAATATTACGCAAACGCCTTATTCACGAGCCAAAACACACGCCGAACATTAAATGCGATATAAATGCTAATTTTTCGTTCTTCGTTAACAATATTTATGCAGATTTTTTTTTTCTGCCAGTCACTTTTTTTTGTCCGTCATTCTTTCTCAACATTTTTCGGGTATTTTGTACCAACCG
Source organism: Contarinia nasturtii (assembly GCF_009176525.2). Taxonomy (NCBI): domain Eukaryota; kingdom Metazoa; phylum Arthropoda; class Insecta; order Diptera; family Cecidomyiidae; genus Contarinia; species Contarinia nasturtii. The sequence continues at coordinate 3,321,570 of NW_022197544.1, forward strand.
TAAGCAACTTTTCGTTAATTTATATATATTTCATTAGTGAATAGAACCCATCTAATTTTTCAATTGCACTCACACCCTTCTTATTCGGACTCGGGCTCATTTGGAAAAAAGAAACTATTCACATCACATTCGCTTTCAACAATTTCAAAACTTATGATAATAAATCGTTGCAAACATGAATTAAATTGTAAATGCCAATTCTAATGATTTTATGACTGGCGTTTCTTTCAAATTCAAGCATGTTTGGACGTCTTCAATAGTAGAACATTTTCCCATTCAAAGCTCAACAGTTTTTCTTTGTTTCGACTTACATTTATGGTGCAAAAGCACTGAAAGCACAAAAAAGTTTGTTCGTTGAGGGTGTGAATGCGTTATATGGAAAAACACATTCAAAGGACACACTGCTTGCACTTACGATCAACAGATGGCACATTTAGTTCAACAATATGAAATTCTTTGTAGCGTTTTTCATTCACATAAATCAATTCATAGACATATAATCATTTACGATGAAACAAATGCGTACGAAGTAATTTTGAAGCTTCGACCACTTAATAAGTGATCAAATACAAAAATGACTGTTCATAAGAATCAGTGTTCAACGGGCAACATTTTTTCTTTGGATTTTGTACAAAAAATCACCTTTTTCCAAAAATTCAATTCAAATGCAAGCGATAATATATAATTTACGGATAATACTTTCCAGAACTGAAAAGCTTCTTCAGTTTTTTGTAGTAAACTTTTCAATTGATATGATTTAGCGTTCAATAGATGTCACACAATATATTACAAATCAGAAATCATCAAAATTGAATATAAAAATTCAGATAAACGTGCATTTGATTTGGAAAGGATTATTTATTTACGCAAAACAAGTTATAGTTTATTAACGATATGTGCAATTGTATTTTTTTTAAATGAATGAGCGCAAAGAGAATTTGTCCATTATGTAAAAATAATTTTAAAAAACTGTCAGAAGCTCATAAACTAACAAGATACGCGCATATTAAATTATCTCAAGCATTATACCATGTTGTATCTATTCCTTTTTGAAGTGTGTCCGCTGTCCGTGTAGGGAATCAAATAATCACTATTCTTTTCTATTCATAGTAGTTTTTCCAAAAATGTAAAAAAATATCCTCACCTTCAGAAATCTCATAGATGTCGAAATTCAAATATCTTTTCTGTTTAATTATTTTACAATTCAAGCGATGAATATTTTGTTGATGAAAAATGTCGGTGATAACATGATAATACTATAGTCAAAATGCTTTAATAACGATTATCCAATGCGATTGATTTTTCGTTAAAAGTTCATCGAAGGGTTCAAATATCAACCTCAGAGGCATTTATCTAAAATTGTGCAATTTGTGAAATAAACACACGGAGACTGTCGTTTATACACATCATGCGGTGCAAAGGCGTTGGTTATTTAATTGAATTTTTGTGTAAACAATTTTTTTTCTCTCATGAAAACTGTAATAAATGAAAAGTAGAAAACAAGAGACAAAAAAACACGTCAAACAGGTTAAACCATCGATATTGCAATGCATTCAAAGGGATGAACGATGTGCGAAATGAAAAATCGTTCGTTAAATAATGATTTCCAACGGTTAAATTGCTGCAAAGTAATCGCTTTCGTGCGATTTCTTATTTATGATTATAAATAGTGAATAAAGCGGCAATATGCTACATTTCATCACAAATTACTAATGAAATGATAATTTCAACGCAGCGGGTGTTCAATGATTTCCATTCAGCAATATCCACTGCATTAGATTCTGCTTGGGCTCTCATTCGTTTTTTCTTTCGCTTTCTCACTTATTTTGTGTATCGGCCGAATGAATGCGGAGAAAAGATGCAAGACAGAGAGAGGGAGCGAACGAACGAAAAATAAATTCCATATGAATGAATCAAAATGCGTAGTTGATTTGTTGATGATTATGTGCATTTGTTATGGCTGAAAAAAAGGGAAAAACATTGAAAGTACAACAACAAACCAATTCATATGTAATAAATATTAAATTCATGATGCAAACGATCAGAACCCTTGTTGCTGCAACACATACTGGCAAAGAAAACATAGTGAGAGAGAGAGAGTAGAAAAAACAACAACAAGGAAGAGCAAAAATAATCAATTTTCATATACATATTTCAGTTTCATCACAGTAAAATCATTCATGTGGCCTGAGAATACATACCGAAACGAATTCAATCAGCACACTTTCAGTAAAAATGTTATTATAACTATGTGTGTATGGGAAAACTATCAATGAAATACGCGGAAATAAGAGGAAAAAACCGATTTTCATGCGAAGATTCACTAACGGAAGGGAGTTTGCTGAAAAAAAATTGTTTTGACGGTTTTTTCTTCATTCCATCTTCTTCTTCAAAACAAAAAAAAAAAATGCCAATCATGTTTTAATATTGAATAATAACTTCAATTCAAGTCACTTCCATCACTTTGCTTAAATGCTAATGTTATTGTTCACCTGAAATCAATGTATGCAAGTTAATTTCTTACAGAGATTTTCTTTATGGCATCTCAGACGTATTCGTATCTTTATGTGGTTAAAGTGGGATTATTATTCTAGGTTCGATAGATTATCCCGATAAAATGTGAATATTATTACTGTATTTCTAATTAAATAAGCGAAAAGAAAAGCACCACTCAGTGAGTGGTACTTACAGTGTTTGTTGCATACGAAATGTTGAATAAAAAAAACATGAACAGGTGACATGACCACAACAAAAGCCAAATGTACTATCTATAATGTTCTATCTTAAGAGAGGGTCGAAAAGAAATGAATCGAAGCTTGAAACGGTGTTAAATTTTATGCCACTCAACGCAAAGTATATAATACACGTTCCTATTTTTTTTACAACCGTATATACGGTTTACCCATAAAATGGTTCAGTTTTCGTATATTAATTTTAAAAAAAGGTTCGTGAATACTGAAAATGGAAAAAAATTTATATCGATTCAACTATTGAAAAACATTTTGTTTGCTATCAAAAGTAAAACGACGATGACGAACGAATGAACAACAACAAAAAAGTGAGCAAATCAGAACTTCAGCCACTTTTCTCTCTTTCTCTCTCTCTCCCTGCTCATTTTTTTTCTTCTTTTCGTTCGACTCAAATGGTGTAATGCATGTTTACTAACTTTCTTTCAGATACTTGTTCGGAGATATACAGACAAAGAATGGAGAGAATGAGTGAACCTCATTCATACATTATATTGAATAATAAACGTTTTACAATCAGTGCAAAAATATCGAAAGCATAAAACGTCGTAATGCGCACACGACTTATTATGACACATGAATGACATAACGCGTGTTTAAGTTGACACGTGCTATTCATAATGCTATTTACATTTTTTGTTACAATCAAACATGCAGAAAGAGAGAGAGAGAGTTGTACAATATAAAAGCCCTGAAAATCAACACAACTCACGACGCCGAATAAAATGTTGAGTGCCGTTAGCAGAGCGTTCATGAAATGGATCGTCTTGAATAAGATGCTCCGAAGTGATATCATTTGTATGTGTGTGTGTACTTTGTTCATCTGTGAAAATTTGTTCGTTTATGTTTCTGATAGAGTATAGAGAAACTGAAGAAAAAAGGTATAAATGGAAATATCTTTGCAAAATGGAAACGCAATCGAATGTATTCATGATACGTTAACTGTGACCACTTGCAAATCGTAACTTTCAGTGAAATTCTGTCGTTTGATATTGGTGATGTTGATATGGTTACGCTGAAAATGAAGTGATACATCAAGATATGCTCATTCACATTTTCTCTCTTCATATTTGTTTACAGTGTATTATGCCACATTAATGTGACTATATGTGTTATAATACTAGGTTGATTTGTAAAGTGTGTTGGATGGTGTCGTCGATGATTCTCTCCCTGCCATTTTTTTGTTGTTATTCGTGCATGCTTTTGTCGCATACAAGACTTTTGCCCTTGACGTCTCGTTCTATCTTACTCAAGTCTTTTATATTCTTCAGTCGGTTGTCTGTTATCTGTGATACGGTCTACATGTTAAAGTGGTTATAGTATATTAACAGCTAATGTTGTACACATATAGTTGCTTGTAATACCGAAAATTAGTTTCAATTTCGAGGAGAGAGCGAAATGATGAGAAAAAAATAATCGCTTGATTTTATCTTTTTGATGAGGTTTGAGAGGGTGTGAAAAATACCCATTTTTGCCGAGACAATGACGAACGACAAAATTATCTGTATAACTTAGAAAATTCGAAGCACATATACTCAGGAGTGGCGAGAATCAATTTGAATTGCATTTAAAATGGGTGTATGAATATCGGGGCTATCAACTATCGCAAAAAGTTTGGTTAGTATTTTCTTAAAACCGCACCAAATCCACATTGTAACATCAAACATGCATCGAATTCTGACAACGAATGACTCTTCATCAAATGCATAAATCGATTTTCTGTTCGCTTAATGTTTGTTATATCGATAGACGATTTCAAGTACTAAGCTTTATTTTTCAACATGTTTATTTTTATTTTATTTTTTTGAAAGAGCGATAAAAACGACGTTAACGGACGATTTAAAATAACCGGATGACAGAAAAAGTTATTCTCTCACTTTCTTATTGGTAACGGCGTTATGCCAAGTGTACGAAATATTTACAAGTATGAGATAAATTCCGTTTCGTTTCGTTTGTCGTTTGTAAAGTGGATCGGATAGTTTTAGTATGAGAACAAAGCAAATTGTATTTGATCCAGTGGTGGATGAATGCATGTACTTGACTTTTTCCCAGTAATTGGCATCAACTTGAATTGTCGAGGCAAAGTCGATTTCAAGTTCAATCCATTTAAGTGACTTCCAACTTCAGGCAGGATTTGGTTAACTGTATCGGACATCATTCTCTGATGACTTAATTTCACACGGAGACACTCTCTACATCTCGCTGTTGCGCACATTAAATGGGCCAATAAAAATGTTTGTCATCGCATGAAATGGCATAAAAACCAAAAGTATATGTATCATTTCGTAGTCAACGATGTGTTTATTGTTCAAATGATGAAAAGTGCACAGCAGTCATCCCGACGGGATGTCACACATCGACGCTATAAACGATTCACACAATCTTTGTGTTCGGTCGAAATTTTAGTACGATAAATGTACATGAGGGATGCAATAGCTAATTTTCTCTCATCTTTACTGATCAACCTTTTCATTTTCAATGGATCTTTTTCGCACTGGAACGTCTATTTATTCTCAATTTCATCGCTTAGTTTAGTCTTTGTCATTGTGCTTGTTTTGTTTGTCCGAAAGTTTACTTGTTACCAAGCATAAGAAACCACTCTTGATTCATGGATTGGGCGTACTTTGTAAATGATGTTAATAGTGTCTTAAAAGATTTATCTTCACACACACACAAAAACGATGAATAATTGGAGGAAAAAAGTGGTCCCCAAACACTTATACAATTGTATCCACTTTTTTCTTATGGTGGTTTTTCTCCTTCACCTTTGACATCGTCTCCATGTGCGTCAAATAAAATGACAAAAAAAAACAGCATACACAATAATAGAAAATGAAATTAAAACTGTGTCCGTTTGCGCGCCACCCAACAATGACCATTTTTGTTTCAACGTAGCTGTTGTATCGTGAAATTCATGCAAGTAAATTATGATATATATATTTTTTTTGGTTCGAAGGGAATTTTTAATTTTCACTTAAAACTCGCGCATTTTCATTGCGTTTTTTGCTCTTTCGTCCGTCTCTCACTACCATTTTTTTTGGTGAATGTTTTGTGTGCGCTTATGATCTATGAGCAGATTTAATATAAGCATGACCCAAAACAATTTTCCATATATTTTTCAGTCATTTACTGCTTTTGTGGTTTTAAATATTAAGCCCATAATTGAAACCAGAAGACAGTCGACTGAACAATGATTTTCAACAAATAAATGCTAAACGAAATAAACAAAAAAAATATGCAAATTGCCATCGTTTTTCTTCGTTCATTCGCGAGCCAAATGAAGAAAAAAAAGTGTGACAGGTTAATTTTCCATTAAATCAAGAATAACGGCAATGTTCCAAGGCAGAAAAATAGGGCCAAATGTGTTCGAATTTTATGTGTTTCTCACTCTCACATGTCTGTGTTTATGAAGTGGCTACCTCCTCTCTCTCTCTCTCTCTCTCTCTCTCTTCTCACCAAGCGTCGTACACCATGACTGTGTCATGTATAATTACCGTCGATTTGTGTGAATTTTTTTCCCTTGTATAAAATGGAGAAAGTAGTGTGTGTGCCTAGAGACCCAAGGATATTATTTAATACTTATGCGAAGATCCATTGTGAGCAATATTCGGAGTGAGGTCAAATCGGTGCGAGGGTGTTGAACAACAACAGCACCAGCTCATACTCTCATTTTGGCGTGAACGGACACGGCTTCCCAAAGGAATTTACACGGTTAAACGATTAAATGGCCACTGAAACGGAAAACGAAAATCGTCATATTACACAGAACCGAATCAATGCAGAGCAAAAATAAATATCATTATACTATAAAATGGAAATAATTATATATTCGATGAACGATGTAGTTTGCGGATCAATCATTTAGAAAATTCATTTTAAATTGAGTTTTCGTGGGCAAAAACGGATTAATTAACTGTTTGATTTTGCAAATGCAACGAATTTTCGCAGCGCAAAAAAAATATCGTTAACGATTTATATATTATTTGACTTTCGACACGCAATATTGTTGTTTTTCACTTGTCGTTGTAGTCGTAAATTTTAATTGAATGCGATTTGATGGCATTTTACGAGATAGCCTTGTCGATCCTGCAATTTAATTGATTTTGAAAATTGGTTTGTAAATGAATGGATGTTTGCCACATTACCAACATTTGAATCGTTCTGAAAATTCACATTTTCCATTATAACAGTAGTGTGGTGCACGGGCATGGCCACCGATTCATTTAGAGATTGATGACATCAAATAAAATTGCAATTGCCATTTCTATCTCGAGCGCCAAAGAATTTGAATGGAAAATAGTTGCAAAAAAAAATCCCGCCAAAAATCGATTACATAATAAATGGTTTTTGTAAGTGAGCGCGCACAAGCATTTGGCAAAATGCTATCGCAGTTCAATGATCTGATGGTTTGTTAAAATTATATTCGATGCGACGAAAATCGTTGTAAATTAAAATTCATGATAATAACCCAACAGAATGATGCGAGCGCTCGCACGAGAGAGAAAGAGAGAGGGACACAATCAATGCAATAAATTTTGCGTAGATAGAGCGCGCGTGATTTTCATTTTCAATTGGTCGTTAATAATAGTTTTTATTTCTCGGCACACCGAACCACTTAATTACGCTATTTTTTTTTCAAGAGTGGATTTTTATTTGCTATTGATTGATGCGATCTCAAAGAATGCAATGTCCAAAATTACCCGTAATCCCGGGATTTAAATTACTTAATCGGTCCAATTCAGGAAAGAATAGGTATTAATACCATACAACGGGAGCTACGACAGTAGTCCAAATAACGCATATTCAACATGATGATAATGATATTTATCTCTATTTTCACATGGAATTTAATGAATGCGACGAAAAATTTACACACTATCCGAACGAGAAAAAAAAATCACACCCAATCTCGTCTATGTAAACAAATATAAATAAATTGAACAATGATTTTGTGAAAGTCAATTGTTGATATTGTTCATGCCATTAGGAGTAGATATAGTGAGAGTTCATATAATAAATTATACTTTTTTTATTTGTCCTCTATCTCTCTAACATTGTCATGATTATTCCAATCGGTTTGAAGTCGACCAGCTTGTGCATTTCAATAATAACAATAATGTGTATGTGTGTGTGTGTGGCATATGAATACCTAAATTAACTTTGCTTTGATTCTTACGTGCTAGGGTTTTAACTGCTGCCACACTTTTCGCACGCGTGCCCGCCAGTGTGTTCGATGCTCAATTTTTTTGTTTGGTCTTTTTCATTCTTGTGTTCGTAATTCAATAGGCGACTCAGGTTTCGCATTAAACTACTCCAACAATACGCTCTCGTACACAAATACACACACTGCATTAGCTGAGACACAGGAGAGTGACGGAGAGTCGATTTAATGCGATCGCGCAATGTAAAAATAGATACAACGAGACGATTAACATTTTGACTGGTAGCATATTACAAGAGGGTGAAAATTGACTTTTCGACAATGGCACATAATTGAGAATGTGCGTGTTTCATATAATATTGTTTCTTGCTCTCTCTCTCTCTCTCTCTCTCTCTATTTCTCTATTATTATTTTTTTGGTTTGGATATGAAAATTCCCACGACTCAATATGCTACTTGCCACACCGACGGCATTAAATACAATATATAAATATGTATCGCACCACTTGAGTTTGCTTCTGGTACATTTTGGTTCGAATGTATTGTTGCGTGTGAGACGAGAAAAGAGTGGACGACAACAATCAAGAGGAACACAAAAAATCACAACAATTTGGAAAAATGAAATCGAAAATGGAAAATGCAGCAGAAACGGCGGCCACAGTAAATGGCAACCGTAATAGTAACAACAAAGACATGAGCAATCATGAATTGTATGTGGCGAATATTGACGTAAACAATGCACGCAAAATAATCACAGGGAGGAAAGTTTCCTATAACCAACCACCGACGGAACCCATAAGTGAGTACACACACACCACTGTTGTATAGTTTGCAATCGCTCGATTGCATTTTGACTACTACATTATTATGGATGAGTTGGTGTGCGATTTTTGAACAGGAGATGAGCGATAAAGAGAAGACACAGAGAGAGAGTTAGCGCGTGAATATCGAAGAAGTGATACCAAGTACAACAATGACGCTGCATTCCATGGAACAATAATCACATTATTTCACTTTACCCTTTTTATTATTTGTTATTGTTGTTGTTATTGTTTGCAATGAAGTAGTTTATCTGCCGAACGCTCGAAAGATAATTTCATTATTTTTCATTTTCGAATGCCGTAAATCATGCAGATGCTTTCATTATTTTCAATTATCAAATCGAGTTAAGATAGCGGTTTTACCTTTTACGCCCAAACAGAGAACAAAAAGCACACACACACAAAGACAATCGATCGGTGGTTAAAACTCCCAAATTTTATGGCATTACATGGAAAGGAGAAAAGTTGAATTTTTATCTAACAGTTATAAGTAGTCAATTTACACTCGGTCGATTAATAAAAATGCATGACAAACATATGTTAAATCATCATTATCATATACTTAATCAATCGCTATTCTCGCTCACTTACTTTCTCCCCTATTTCAATGTTTACCACTATTTATGCAATTCCCAATGGATTCGACACACAGTTCATGATCTCTGCCATCTACACAATGAAAATTAGTTCACATTAGCTTTTATATCTTTTTCTTAAAAAAAAAAACAGATTGATTTCAAACAGCGATGCGATTTTGGCTTTGTGATAAATGCAAAAAGATGGAGCATAAAGTGAAAAAGTTGACCGATGTGCAATGATGCGCGAATTTCAAGTCAATCGGGGAAAAATCAATGCATGGGAAAGTTTTTTTTATGTATATAAATTGGTGTATCGTGGTGACCCTTGTAACTGGACCCGGTCATAAATTCAAGAAAGACACACACTCACATACAATTGTTTTTCGATGTTCAATCATTCGATGGTTCATTCAAGCATTTTATTGTCATCGCGGATACACAGAGACTTCAAAAATCAATTTGTGAATGAAAAGATAATCATCAAGCCAATAAAAAAATAGTAAGCAAAGATTCATGTTCGACGATACTTTATTATTGTCAGCATGTAAACTTCTCGCTCTTTATTGCATTTACGTTGCTGTCTCTCTTACTAACTCGCTCATGCTTTCGCAAGATTCGTTACTCTGGTAAACGAAAAATGCAGTAACAGCAACAAGAATAAGAAAAATCAAACAAAAACTTGATGAAAATGGTAACTTCTTTATCCAAAGTTCGAAGAGCATGAATTTTCGATTAGTAACAAAAGTATTTGTATTAACTCTTGAAACGAGTTTTCATTCGGGGTTTTTTTTCGGTCTTTTTCAAATCGACTTTTGCTTACTCGTTTCTATTTCTTTTTCATCTTCATCTTATTCTTTTGCCATTGTGTCGCATTCCTTTTGACGTTGACATCGAAGCTGATTTTGAGGCATCATCTTTGCTGTCGCCACTGTCACTGTACCAAATGTTCGTCGAATAGAATAATTGTGCTCGCGAGATTTGTGAATTCAAATTTGTGTAGTGGATTCGCATGCACAAACCAACATAACACACAATAGTAACAATAATAATAATAAAATGCGCGCATAGTGTCTGTGTGAGTCTTTTTCTGAATCGGTTTCCGAGAATGCTAATGTTTTGGGTAGAAATTTATCGTGCGTGAAAGTTAAGGGGCTGTTTTTCGATACAAAAACCATTTTCCAATGTGATTGTGCACATTGATAGAAATGTGTGTATATGTAATATGTATACGATGCGATTGAATTGGTTGCGTTCTTTTTCTCCAATTTCTTTTATTATTATTATTGTTGTTGTTAACATTCTCGAGACACTTTGATTTTGATTTGCTTTTCTTGCCTTGATTCTGTGTCATATAATGAGTTTATGGCTTTTTGCCTACCACCGAATCGAATAAAATGTACACGCGGTTCGTGTGACAGTATGAGAAATTGTCTCTATATTATGCTTGCTCTCTGTCTCTGTTTCATTCGTTTGCGTGCGCGAGCGAACGCTCATCGCTCACAATAACTGCGAGAGTTCGCGAGCGCACGTTCTAATGTTTTGTTTATGGTGCGTGTATATCGTTTCGCTTGTCGCGCACATAAATATTCAACAATTTGACAAGAACTGTATGGTCGATATGCACTATGCGCGCTACATTCATAGATGCTATGATATCATATTTCCACATAATAGTGTTGTTGTGCGCTGCTACTTTTTTTTCCCGTTCTTTCTTCATTTGTTTCGGGAAAAGTGTGTCTGCATTGCTTCTTTTGTTGAAGCACAATTATTTTACAAAAGGGATCGAGAAAATCAATAACAATCATTGAATATTTAGCGAGAAATGAAGATTCGAGATTTAATTGTCTATTTTGTGATTTATACGTAAGACGAGTGTCAAGGAAATGAAAGAGAGAGAAAGAGAAAGAGATTCAAATCCATTTCTATCGATTCGTGCACCCTTCGCATTCCACTTCCGATTTTCTTTTTTTTGAACGTTGAATTTTGGTCAGTTGACCATTTCACAATTTCGGAATTCCTTTAACTCAATGTCCAGTTTGGCGAGAGAAAAAAAGCAGATTTTATTTTGAATGGACCAAATGTTAATGTTCAACAAAAACATTCATTTTATGATTCGTACTTACGGTATGCAAATGCCATTCAAATTCAACATTACGCTTGCGTGTTTTCATTTTCTTTTTATTCCCCATACCTTGCGAGAAACACTTCAAGAGGGCTGAATTTTCATATTGCACGACCAAATTTCATTTGTGCGAAGCACACCGCACACACAATGTTATTCAAGACGATTTGTACGAATGGCAAGAAGAAGAAGAAAAAAGCGCTGATAATAATTTACAAGTCGAGAAAGCCGAACCATGAAAATGTCGCCCATAAAACGAATCAGAAAGCGAAAAATAAAAATAAGGGAGAGAGAGAGAGTGAGAGTCGGTGTCGTCAATTCAATAAAAATGTTGTTTGTTTGCTTGTGCGCCTCCATGGCATGTCTGCAAAAATGGTCATATTCCGTTCAACAAGCGGCAGTAAGCATAAAATGGAATTACTGAATATCACAAGACATACATTCTAGAAAAGATTTTTCGTTCTCTCTCTCGCTCGCTCGCTCGCTCGCTCTCAGTAGAATGGAAAACAAATTCACCCACTGAATATGCTGAATATGTACACATAAACATGCGACACTGTGAAAGTGAATAACGAAAGAATAATATTTATAATCATTTATATTCATCATTTTTATTCATTTCCTTTTCTCATTATTCATTTACAAATTGCGAAAATGTAAGGCAAAGATTTTACCGTTATCCTTTATCGCATTCCATTCACCAAGAAGAAATGGTGATGGAGCAAGTGAGAGACAGAGAGAAGACGAGTAAGACTGATTTTGTGGATTTAGACGAGTGAGACACACAGTAAAAACGTGCTCCACTCGCGACCGAGCCAGAGTGTGTGACTGTGACAGTTGGCCAAAGCGCAAAAATGGCAAAACAAAGAAAAACTCCGTAAATTATAATTTGTGTGTATGCTTTACTTTGGCAATTCTTTTCTCCATGTGCCACTGTCTATGTCATTTATTTCTTTCATTTGTTCAATTTCAATGTTTTTCATTTCGTTTTCATTTGCTTCTGTTGTTGTCATTTGAATTAGAGAGACCGAAAGTTGTTCAAGATTGGGCGACAGAGAAACAGAGACCCGTGTCACCGACAAAAACTTTTTTTTTTTTCAATTCATTTTGCGCGCTTTTCCATCGCCGAAGGGTTTTCGCATAATTATGAAAAGACTTGAAACATTTTTTCTCTGTTTTCATACAAGTTTATTCTCTCTCCCACAACTCATCCTGATGGAGAGAAAGAGAATTTCTATAAAATAAAATGCCACCTTCCGACGTAGACGACCAGAGTTTCTTTTCTCTTGATTCGTCGAATTTGATGAACGACACGAAATACGAACGAAACAAATCTTAAAAGAATTGAAATTCGGTGAATATTATGATTATATTATTGCAGAACTGAGACAACCGAATATGATTCTTTCATTTTTATTCCATAAATAGCATGAACGTTGTTGTGAATAAACGTTCCTTAAACCAGAAATTTAATTAGAAAAATGTGTTTTTTTTTTTCTCTCATTTAATGATTTAAATGAAAATATTGAAAGTTGTGTGTATGTAGCATGACACAAAATGATGATATGTTTTGATAAGAGATATTGTACGGTACGGTATGACTGTAGACGGTAGGTGGATGAGATGAGAAAATGGGAAAAAAAAGCACGCCAATTGGATTCAATGCGGTGTAAAACGGGCAACAGCTCGTTTTGTAAACCCGCCACCTCGTTGCTAATGCAATTTATTCGTTTGCCATCGACACAGCAACGACAACGAGATTTCAAAGTAATTAATTTTATAAAATATTTTGCCCGAATCGACATTTCAACTCTAATGAGAGTGAGATAAATGGTATGTACAATTCTACATGTCTCATTTGCCAGGGTTTTCCGTGCGAAAAAAAGCCCGCAGTCACATATTATGTGAGTGTTTTTGTATGTGAATATTATATGTTGTTATCAATTCGTCCGATGAGCAAAACACAAAATATATTTTTTTTAAAGCGATACCGAACCATATTTGTATATCATTTTTGATTATGTTTGCTGTAGGAGAACGGGAGGATAAATATTACAACATCATTATCCCGTTAAGATTCAAGCTTTTATATCGTGCAATTGAAACATTCAAATGGCTGAAAAATGTTTGCATTTGATTCCAGTTAAATGGTTGTTTCGTGGGATTGTGTTCATCTCCATTTCACGTGTTGTTGTTATTTTTGTTCGTCGATGATTTGTGCACAAATCGAATGGAAAATACTGATCTCGCAAATACTTGGGCATTTATAGAAAATAACAAGCCAAAAACTCCATTTGAAGTTGTCTGTAATGTAAATGCAATTTATACGCAACGAAATATGAATATGACACTCCTACCGGATCCTGATTGGTGGTTTTATGTAAGGATTCATTCAATAACACACGCTTACATACACAAACGCTTTGGCATTTACACACACACATACACATACATACAGGCATATTAAGTACGTTATCCTTGCTAAACGCCTTCCTTCTCATCATTATCACACATGTACATGAGTTGAGCTCGCTACAAGTCATCGTCAGCTGGAGAGAGAGAAAGACTAACCACACACCGAACAAATCATCATCGTTCGAAATGCCTTTCACTCTATCTCTCTCTCCGTTTCCCTCTATGTGTATGTGTGCATAACGAAGGTTTTTCCATTTGAATTGTTGACTGCGCACATCGACCAACAAACAGAGAAAAAAAAAACACACAGAGTCCACAACTAATTTCTCATGAACATTCACAGTATATCCATAAGCCAAGTTGAATAATAACTTGATAAAAATGCGATCTCTCACTCTGTTCTACTCTCTCCCTCTATTTATATATCTATCGCTGTGTAAGTGTACAATTGTGTGAGTGTGTTTGTGCAACATGAATAGGACCAAGGGTGGGTTTTTCTTTTGCTTTGTTAATCGCACAAAAAACGTTCATTCGCTTTCGACAATAACGAATTTCATTGAATTGCACACATACATACTGGTGCTGGTTCAATTCCTAGGCAGCATTTAACTGCTGTCGCATTCAAACGATTTCAATTTCCATCTCTAGCATTTCCTAACCACGTGCATTACAATCGGGTTATTGCTGGGAACAATTTTCATTCCCTCTCATTCTATCGCACCAATATGCATGTGACGTGTGTTTTGGACGATTGTTGGCATTGTTTGGCTATACCGTACTCTATCTTTTTCTCGCATTTTCTGTGTGTATCGCGATATATTTCACCCTATGTGTGTACATTGTATGTATTTGTGTTTGTATTTGTCTCTCACACACAATATCAATATACACAAACCCTGATACAAAAAAAAAAAATTCTCCACGATAGATGAATCGTGTGCCACTGTTGCTATTGATAAAATAGGTTCAAAAACAATTTTTGCCATTTGTTGTTTTGATGCGAACGCAGACGTAAGGCAATCACATATCGTGTGAGTGAAAATCGGAATTTTTACGCGAACAATTTTAACGATCATAAAATATCGCAAAGTCAATACCGTTATACCGTGTTACTTGAAATGTGAATTAAACGGCATATATTTCATAAATCAAAAGTGATCATACGAATTTTTATGAATTTTTTTTTTTCAACGTTTCTATGTTATCAATTGTGAAGGTTTAGAAGAGGAAAATCGTCAAGATTTTTTTTAGAACTGTTGAAATATACATCGAGTGAATAGAAATTGAAGAAGAACATAAAGAACATCATAAAAAAAACGATCGTGATTATATCAGTGTATTTGTGCGTTATTCGATATCGTGGTCTAGTCAACCTGATGTATTTTGTTGGTTGTGCACATAGTGAGTGTGAACTAAATTACACCACACACATATAGTCTCGCTGAATTGCGCGCTCTCTCTTTTTCTCGCTCGCTCTCTGCGCCGTGTGTGTGTGTTTGTCATCGTCGTCGTTGTCGACAATCGACTAGAAAACGAAAGGAAGATAGAGTTAAAATTGAACGGAAGCAGAGGTGTCCGGTAACAGTAACCGGTTCCGATCTTCATTCTTTCCTGTTCCTTTTCCTATTTGGTTGCTCGTTGCACAACCTCGGCTGCTCTGATTATATATATAAATTTTTTTTCTCGGTTCAATATTTTCTCGGTGCATTTTGGTGGTGTTTTTGTCGGTGTTATTGTGTCGCTGTGTGTATAAACGCGCGCGCGGTGTATCATCGAACATTTTTCTCAAAACCGAAATAATAACAATAAAAATATATATAGAAAAAATACACTCTTCAATGTGAATTGATAAAAATTATTTGTTGGTTTTTTTTTTCACACTCGTTTGTATTTCGATTGCGACGTGGTTATATGTTTGTTGTTTTTTTTTTTGTGTCTCCGGAGAGACTTTTGACTGTGACCAATATATATTTTATTAGGCAAACAATGCCTAAATACTGTGCTTTTGTACTTTGTTATGTGTTTTTGTATGCAACGGAACTCATGTAACGGCCCTTATAATCGAAAAGGAAGAGACACTCGGGCAAAATTGAAAGACTAGAAGAAAAAAAAAAACGATTTTTGACTGTTTTATTACAACGTGATAAAAAAAAAGAGTTCAGAAACACATTTGTCTTTGAAATATTGATATTGATTTTTTTTTATCGAGAAAGAGAGAGAAAAATAACGGAAAAGGTATTTGATTTCGCGGTTCCTGCAGTTCTAATTTGTTTGTTTGCCATTTCCAACTGATCTTCCGAATGCTGTTAATTGGAATGATATAAAGTTTCCTTATGTCGTCGTACAATCGTCTCTGTTTTTAAATTTCCGGACACTCATAATCAAATAAACGAAAAACACACAGACAGTCAATCAGATTGAGGAACAGAAAAAAATATAAAAAACCAAACACAATTTTAGTGAATAAAACAAACAAATATCAACATTACAATGTTAGATATTAAAGGATCTGCTGATTATTTAAGTCGTTCCACCGGATCGTTTAGCAATTTTTCAATGTTATTTGCCGGTAATAATGACGAAGGTTCTTTTTTTCATCACTCATTTTTCTAATTTTAATTCTCATTAATATTGCAAATAATTTAACGTGCACATTTTAACTACTGCGAATATAAACATTTTTTATTGGTCATTTCAATTTTTGGAATTGAACATTTTTCTCATAAATAAATAGAATATATTAAATGTAAATCATTTTGAATTGATTTGTTGTTTTAGTTTTTTTTTTTTTGTATTTGATTTGTTTAATTGCAATCAATTTTAATCAAAACAAATATTTTATGTACTCTTTTGCAAACATTTTGAATAAAATGACGAGCTTTCGTCTGACTGAATTGAGACATTTTGACGGCATATTTGTACATGTTCAATAAATTGATATTC
Organism: Contarinia nasturtii; assembly: GCF_009176525.2. Classification (NCBI taxonomy): domain Eukaryota; kingdom Metazoa; phylum Arthropoda; class Insecta; order Diptera; family Cecidomyiidae; genus Contarinia; species Contarinia nasturtii. The sequence continues at coordinate 3,338,356 of NW_022197544.1, forward strand.
GCTGCGACTGATCGAAATGGCTAATTTGATCGAAAGCTGATTCAAATTGTAATCATCATACGTACAAGATCATATGTCAAATAGTCTCAATGTGTTCGTCTGTATGGAAATCAAATATATTTGCATACCGTAATTGTGTGATAATATTTATTTGCTTATTTTTTTTTACTTTTTGTTCTCGTTTTTTATTTTATTTTCTCTCGTCTTTTTTCGCATTCCAAATTCTCTACAGAGCCTGCTCCATTTTCCTTCAAATTAGGCTGGGGTTTAACCACTCCATCGCAATCTTCATCGACTTCAAGTCCAACGACTTTTCTACATCAATCACCTAGTACAACAATAACAACAACCACAGCCGCCAGTACCAGTACTGAGAATTTGTCGGCTTTGACATCAAATCATGTTAGACATTCGACAGATATCAGAGATCCTGCCGATTCATGTAATTGCCGTTTATTTTTATTTAATGTTTTTTTTATTCAGTTTTTATGCTTTTCTTAATTTGAACCTTTTTTCGCAAATGCTTGTTATGATTTTGAATTTAAATTTTCAATTCAATTCTTGTTAAATTTAAATTTGATTTTCCTTGTTCATTGAAATAACGACAAAGAATAATTTCGACAAAAAAAAAAACTATTTTTTTCCTTAGATTCATCCTATAAAACATCATGGGGAACACATAGTAATTCACAGGCACAAGGTAAATATAATTAATTTAATAATTATTTGTTTTAAGTGCAAACTTTACATATGTTTGTGAAATTTCATTTGAATTTGAAAGAAAAAAGATCTTCAATTTAACTTGAAATACAATTTCTACATATTCTGCGGCACTCAGGAGTATTCTATTTTTTCGATCAAAATTCAACAAAACAACAACAACATACACGAAATTTCCATAAAAAAATAAATTAATAATTAATAAATAAATATTGAGAATCAATTAATGTCGTATTTGTATGACATTTTCAGGAAAGTAGTTCATCGTTAAGCTCAATACTTGGAAAATGTTGGTTTTTCAAACATTGATTTTCTAAAATGAATTTTTTAATTGATGAATCAAAATTAATAAAACCATAAAATCGGAAATTTGATTAAAAAAATACGATAAAATCCCATGTCCTGTTCTATTGAATGGTGCCAAAAATATTGTCATCAAAGCAAAGATTATGATTACATCATTTAAATTGCTTATAAAATTCAAAGCAAAAATTTAGAAAAATTTTGGTAAAGATTCATTAGACCTTAAAAGATGCAATGTTAGTGCTGCGGGCTATTTTTTCATCAATTAAATTCTTATTCAACGGCATCAAAGACAAGCTGTTACACTGAATGCGAATTGCTTGGATTGGTTTATTAAGATTTTGAGACCGAAACAAATAGGTCATAATATTATTGTTACGTATTTTGTTTGGGCTTGTGCATTTGTTGAACTGTAAATAATTTCATAAAAAAAATATGGATCTTTCTCTCATACAGACACACGCACCCATCGAAAATGTAAATAAAATTAAAATTACGTACACCCTCAGTTGATTGGTGGGTTGATGAATGGAATATTGTGTTTGAAATGTGTCGACAGGCGGGCGCGAACGTTTGTACAAAAGTACATTATATTATTGTTATCAGCATTGTTCTCTTTTGTATATCGTTGTGTTGATGTAAATTTAATATTTTTTACGAAATTGTTCAAAGTCTTCGTTGTCATACCATCATCAAGCGTAGTTATGATATGAAAATTGCCTTAATAACGACGCATCATCAGTCACATAAGATGAGCTCGTAAACGATAAGAAGGCAATGATGCGCGACAACGAACACGATGAAGAGAAAGAGAGAAAGAGAATGTGATCTAAAGCGCAAACCGAATTATTTTTGTGATTGTTCGATGATGATGATGATGATGAAGAAAAGTTCGGGATGAAAGTAATGGGTTTGTGTGTTTTGTGAGTGGCGTACGTAATTTTAAGATAGAGAATGAACAAATCAGAAAAACGTTCAGTTGCAACAGAAGCAACAGCAGTACGTAGTCACAGTAGCAGCATCTGTGTATAAGCTGTGTGCGTATGTTTGCGTTTGTGCACAAGCACCCGCTATCCAGTCATGCAAAAACAAAAATACCGTAGGCGTTTATAAATGATAATAAAATGTGAAAGTTGGTGCTACAAATTACACCCTCTAAAAACGCCTCAGGACAACACACAAAATTTCAAGCAGCAACACCACACACACATATATCTAATAAGCGAAAAATGAACAAAACTCTCTCTTTCTTCATTTTCATTGAATTGATGCCCTTTCTCGCTCACTTTTCTATGCATATCACTGAATGAGTGAATGTGTGATTTTTCATCATTCTTAGTCTCTCACGTTTTTTGTGTTGCTGTTTTGTTTTCTGCTATTGCTGTAATTTAAGTCTCTTTCCCTCTCGCTCTCTCTCTCTCTCTCTCTGCCGAGATTTCTTTCCTATTTTGTGCAAACGAGAGTGAGTGTGTCTGAATGGTTCCTTTCATCGTTGCTCATTTAGAATCATACACCGACTGCAGCTGATTTCAGCCTCAAGTGTGTAACAATCGACGATGACGACAATGAAAACAAATACACAGAGCCTCTTTGTACTAGCTCTTTGTCGTGTCTTTGTGGTTGTGCTTTGACAATAGAACAGTATGACTAAATTTGTTCGCGCTTTCAACGCTCATATACACACCTACACACACACACACACACACTCTCACAAAATGTCACCACATTAATTCAACAATTTTGCTGCTCATTTTTTGTCGTATCAGCAGCAAGTGCGTGTATGCTTGTTCTGTTTAAACTTTGTGGTTGACAATGTTGATTTTACGGTTAGTTTCTTATGGATGTGATGTTCTTTATTTTTCTCGCTTGTTTTCACACCAAATTAGTTTATATAAATTTTCTAATAAAACCTTTGATCTCAACGATGGCACGATGGCATCGTTTGTATTAATACACGTGCAACTGTGAATGTGTGTATGTAAATATGTTGACAATGCGTTTGACAACCACAATGTTTCCATTTCAATTCACCCGCAAAAATGATTAGCACACAGAGACAAATTTCATCATGAAAAATTAATTTTGAAATTGCGTTTTTCCCATACAAAATGTGAAAATCGGCTTTTTGTATGGGCAAATGAGAATAGCATTTACTTTGCCTAGATAAAATGATGCGCAAAATGCCTTTCGGCAATATCATAGACATTCATGCAAACGACACACAGAATGATTAACCCATGAATTGAATAATAAAACAGAAACCGGCTTGGGCTACAGAAATCACTCTGAAATTTTCTTTATTCAATAGAAAAAGAGTGTCTTTTCGGTTGTTTTTGTTCTACAATCAATGTTTCCTAACCGAATTCATTGAGTTTACGATAACTCAACAAATTTTAATTGACTTCAAGTTTTCAATTCAATATAATGTCACTGTTTCAATTTGTGACTTTTATAAGTTCCACAATATTCATATAGAAACGAAAAATAAAATACGAAAAAAAGTACAGCTAAGAAATGAAATTTTTGTCTTCCAATTTGTAACGGTGTACTAGTAGTTAGTACCAAAAAAGGAGTAAAATTTTTGAGGTTTTTTTTTCTTCAACAAAACCTTGAAAATACGTAATATAGAGATTAATACATGTTTCCTTAACTAAGTTAAGTAAGTTCGATTCGAAAAAAAGCGGAAAGATCTTAAATTCAATGAAAAATATCATGATCGATGAGCTCGATGTCATCTTTCACTGAGTTTGCTGTTCGGACGATTTGACTGCCTTTGATGCCAACAACTTCACCGATTTCATCGCTGAGCCGTATTCGCATGTCGACATGTTCACGACCGCTAAGTGTTCCTGTACAAACAAATCGAAATTATTTTCATTAGATATGTGTGTTTACAACATGCATTTTTATTTCGAACCAACAACTTATCAATTCTTACCGCGAATGCTGGCTGAAGCCAAGAAGATTGATGCAGCAGCAATCACTTCGGGCAGAAGCTTTGCTTTTGTCTTTGGTGTGCGTGATTCAATAAGTTTGGAAATTTTTCGGGCTTTTATCAGCTCTTGTTTCGAATATGCCAAGTATCCGCAATAGCGATCGATCATTTCGGTGCTTCGGTTTGATTCCGAAATTTTTAGTCCAAGTATTTTATAGATTCGATAAACGGCACCGGCCAATGCACTTTTGCTGACCGCATAAATGGCCGAAATTTCACCTTTTGATCGTGAACAATTTTCCATACGACACGCGACATACAAACAAGCAGCCGTTTTGGTGTCAACCAATAAAATGTTACCTTTTAATTTGATGTTTCTGTACAATTGTTGGTACAACACTTTGGCCCTTTGCAATACCGACGATGGTAAGCTAATGCGATCGCCCATTGTATCGATTTCTTTGAATGCATGTGTCAATGCATTATCAATGCTGCGTCGTTTGTAGTGTTGTACAACGCTACCGCTGAATGATGTCATGTTTTTTGGATTTGAATCCATTGACTTTATCATGGTGCCTAAATTGTAATCAGCACTGAGCAATGGATTTTCGGTATCACCTGTTCGAGATTTTGCCCATTTTTCCGCTTGTGAATCGTCCGCAAAATTTCGCCATTCCGCTTCTACACACAACATTCGTTCTTCAACCACAAGTGCACATTTCGTACAAATTATGTCACCGGTACTGTGATCCTCCGTCAAATTGTCGCTGCCGTGTGTTTTACAACCGGATTTTTGTTGCTCACGAACCATCTTTACATTTTTGTGTTCGGTTTGCGGTAACGGTTTATCGATTTTTACAGTTTTATTATCGACAAGCGATGAATTCATTTTTGCACGAATCTTATTCAAACACAAATAGCACCAGAACTTTTTTTTTATTGAATTTCAATAAGTCAACCGAATTGAGGAAATGTAAAAAATCGAAAATTTATCAGAAATGAAGGGAAAAAATGATTTTTATTGTGAACCCAAATTTACACACGGCCAATTGAGATGGAATCAAGGACGCTACTAAACCCGCAAGACAAACGCGTACGACTTAAGTGTCGTCTGATAGAATCTCTCTATTATTTCATGAATATTTTGCTGTGTTTCAGTTTCATCATGAGTGTATGTGTGCAAGGCTAATACGAAACCAATACCGGTGTATTCGTTTATCGAATGACCGCATCGTGAACAATATGCTTTGTGATTGTATGCGTCGGAACTCAGTGACATTTTCAAGTGTCAAGTATTTCATGCTGTTATGAAATTCAACAGAATTGAGATCGGTAGATCTTAAGTTCTCAAACGTCATAAATAATATTCTAACGGATAATAGAAACAGTGTTGAACAAAATAAAAGTATAAGCTGACTGAAAAATGTTGTCGTTGGTGTTATTCGATATTATAGTGTGGCATGGCATTCGTCAAACATTGCTCATGCTAAATAAGTGGTTAGTAAAAGTTTGTTTGTTTTTTCTTTCTTTATGAAAACTAGTAAAAATGATGGGAGAGAGAGAGAGAGATGGAGGGAGAAAGATTATTTGCGATGTGCGTGTATCGGGACGCGTTCAAAATCGTGTTGTGCATTGATTTCGACACGATAAATGAATTTCAATTGCACGACATACTTTGCTTTTGTTTATATATGATGTAAACTGTATTTTACTGAGATCGATCTGTAACAAATCGAGAACTATCAAAAAAGAATTTGACAAGAGCGTTCTTTTATCGTTATCGTCGTCGCTTATAAACATGTTCTGAAATTGTTTACATATTTTGTGCGGTAACATACGGTATAACATTTTGTATCGTACCATTCAAGTATATCAAGCGAAATTGCATTCAATAAATCTGTGCTCCACCGGCTAAAAATGAAGACAAACATTTATAAGAACATACATAGCAAAACTTTTCCAAAACATAAGTTCGACATTTTCGGTAAACTACGGAGAATGAGAAAAAAAACAACAACACATAAAATCAGCCACGCTAACAAGCCAGTACAATTTTTGATGTTCGTGTTATATTTCCTTTTTTTTCTCGTTCTTCCTTGCGCGTTTATACCCGAACTGGTCTCTTTTCGTTATTCTTTTTTTCTTCTCCTTTCCATTTAATCCGTACATTTTAAATGATGATTGTTGACTACGATTCGCTGTAACATCATACAAACATTTATTAAAAGAAAGAGTGAGTGAGCCCAATTGCAATGTATATGCTGTTAAAAGCAAACCGAACAAAACACATTATTTCATGCACTTAAACATAAAAACCATTTAATAAATTGCCATCAGTCATGCCAAAATGGCGGCTGAAAATTGCTGATTTGAACATCGTCGCGCGCAATCCATACACTCACACACAAAATCACATTCGTTCATTTATTCTTCCACGTTGTTCATGTGTACGTATATGGTGGATCGACAACGGCATACAGCATACACACCGCACCGTTCACCGCACCTCCGCCACTATACTTCTGCTCCACATCGAATCTAATATATATACAATTTTTTTTTGACTTTGTCGCGAGTGTATTTTCTCTTTTCTTATTTGCTTGCAATTCGGTTATTTTGGCATTTACACGTGTTACAGTTATTTACAACCACCGGACCTTTGACTCACCAAGATTCCAATTCACAGAAAAAAGAAACTATAGTTTCCATTCACATTTCAGTGCGATTTTTTTCTCTTAAATTCACTTGAATGCAAGTAATAATTTGTTATTTTTCTCCTTCAAATGGAGCAATGAAATTTCGAATAAAACAATTGTGAAATTAAACCATTTAAATAGGAATGGCAACCAAACAATATACAGACATGCTTAACATCATCATGCATTGCATGCAATATGATATGGTATATTCTCAATACGAAACACTCGTACAAATCGCGTCGCTCCAAATCAAAGTAAAATAACATAAAAATTCCGAACGACCGTTTGCGGACAGGACACCACAAAACTTAAATAAATATGTTACGGAAAATAGCATTTAGTTGAAAATGTACAAATTATTCGGTGAATCAGCATAACATTATAATATGTTAATTATATAACATATATTCGCACTTTTGGAGCGCGACACACACACCGAGAGAGAGAGAGAGAAACGTATTACAAATCGTCCAGTCGGTCGATGGAAGAAGAATAAGAAAAAGAAGGAAAAGCCAAAACAAATGTGTACACACGGACACAAAAGGAAGAGAATGAAATTCGTGTGACACGAGCGGTCGCGGAGCGTAGCAATTGTTTTAACAATGTTGCCAACAAAGTTTGTACGAATGTAAAATTCAATTTTTGTTTCTCTCGCGACTAGCGCGTTAGCGATTCAATATATTTTTTCCTTTTGAGTTCGCTGGCTTTAGACGTTCAATGTAATTTTTTCCATTGCAATATCGAGGTGAGTGTTTCATCATTAAATATGGTAAATTAGTTAAACTGCCCATCGAAGTCATGCATAAAGTCATTCATTCCCGAATGTCCGTCAATTGATGTGAATGAGTGTGTGTACGGGCTTGTGCCAGGATAATAATTTATTGGTGACCTAGAAAGCGGTCAGGTTAAAGGGAATTAAAGAAAATTGCGCTCATTGTACCTTAGCTCAGCATTTATTGCGATTAAAATGAATATGAACACAATGACATTTTAACCTGTATCGAGTTCACAGCATCACAATTCAAACAAATATCGCCAATTGACAATAGGCCACTATCAATTTTCCACTGCTGTTGTTGTTATTCATTGTTTTTTTTATATTTTGTTCGTTTGGGTTTTTCGACCGGTGGTTTTAATTCGGATCATGCAAAAATGACGCACAACAAACTAAAAGAGAGAGAGAGGGAGAGAGATAGAGAGAGAGAGAGAAAAACGATGTACATCAACAGTAAATAAAATTCAACTGGTTGGGTCAAAAGCACTTTTTCCGCAATATATATTTTTTTAGCTGTTCCTGCTCCCAGCTCCCTGGAAGCTCATTCGTATTTAACCGTGCATGACGCAAAGGAAGTTCAAATCCATTTTCAATATCCATGGTTGATGGTGTGTATTTTTTTTGTCCCATCGAAGACCAATTCTTCGAATGGTTTGAATTACTGATTAGGCTTGAACTAGTTTAGTCCTATCGAACATTTACTAGCCAATTTTCAATGGCCAACCATTGACCCATACGAAAATAAAACACATCTACTATCGACCATTCACTGAACACGAGAAAAAACCGAGCAAAAGCATTCAGAATACAAAATGCCCATATAATTTAATGCGTATCAACGCATCCTTGTATTGTATCAATGGTTTCAACAAAGGCATTTTTAATGGCCAATTGCAAAAAAGAGAGAGGAATCGCTTGAATAGAAATTCACTCAGCAAATTATTTGCACTATTGTTAAAGAATTTGTTGTTTCATTTTAGGCTGATGTGCGTATTGTTTTCTTCTCTAGTCGAAATACACTCGCCAAAAAAACTATTCCACGTTAGCCAAAGGATTGAAATAGTGGAAATAAATAAATCACATTGCAAGCAAGTTAATTTTTTGTGTGTATCGCATCAGTTTTTTTTATACGAACAAAATATAAAAAAAGACAAAATTCGCGATATAAAGGCAATTGACTTGTTGTTGTTGTTCATTCGTTTTGTGTGTTGTGCAAACTTTTGGAAAAATCATGTGTCAATACCTTTATGTTGTCTATCGGATAAATGGCGTTATTGGATATGTTAACGGATTGAAACCCTTTTTTTCATTCACTCAATCTTGTTCTCACTCTCTCCGACGGCTCACATCATTTGATAAATGCCATCGAAAATAAATGTGTACACGCGTTGAGTGACTTCAATGACTCTGATGCTATTTTATGCCATAAACACGTCGAATACATTCAAGTCGATTGAATGATGTGCGCCGAAAATAAACTTTTTATCTATTGATAAATCTTAAAATGGGATAACCGATGCAAAGATGATATTTTATGTAAACAAAATCTCTTGTGATGATTTCGTATACCATTTCGTTCGAGTAGTCTCAAATTTCATTGTCGTGTTCATTTTCACGTACTTGTCGCTGACACCATAAAATTCGAACAGCCATTAAATTGACGGGGTTATACTATTTCTTACCCGAGAGATATTGAGATAAGTGATTGAAAATGCAAGCAAAATATGTACACTGTACAATGCATATTAAAATGTGTTGTCACAAAAATGTTGAATCAACTTCAAAAATATATTTGCTTGCTTGATGCACAGAGTCCCAACATCACACAGAAACCTATACCTCTTTCAATTTCTGAAATGGTTTGAAAGAAAGGCTTTGAATTACGTCACTGCAAATATTTACACTCATAATTTATGAAGATCAAAAAAGAATGTACGTAACTCTTTTTTTCTTGTTCGATTTTGACTGTTGGTGATGGACGCATTTTGGATCCAATCAAGGATTCAATTGAGTCGTTTAATGTTCGGAAATGACAAAACAGTCAAATATTTTGAATCAGATTGCTTCTAATATTCCTGTCAAAATGGAAGGCATTTTACTTTTAAAAAAATAATTTTTGAATTTTTTTTTCAAATTGTCAATTTCCATTTCAATAATAGTTTTTTCTTCTCATTTTCTTCAGGATACACAACAAACACATTGACAAATGCAAATGTAGGCATTGGAAAGTCATCGTTGGATTCGCATTCACATTTTAGACAATCAGGTGAGCTATGTGCCCGTATAGAGTTCAATTATCAATAGAGATATTTAACAAAAGAATTTAAAAAAACGAGCAGAAATGGTTATGTAAATTGAAAGCACGTAATATACACTTATTGACCTCATTCATGTGTGATTTTTCTTGATGAAGCTCATCAGTGTGTAAGCCAATGAAATTACGAGATCGTGTCATAGTGCCAGTGTCAAAGTTATTGTCTAGCGTGTTTGAGAGAGTGATTGCAATTGTGAGTACGTGCAAAAAAAAATTGGCAAACACAAATGAACAATCAAACAATATTTGCACACTGGGATCGATAGATTGACTAATGTCAATCTACCAAAGATTTTCATTTGGTGTTGCTTGCTTTGTGTCTTGTTCTCACTCGTATACTCGCTGCTCATTTCCTTTGGTAGAAAGCAGTGGGATTAATAAATGCCCAGAATGTGATAAACTTTTCTGTATCTGTGATAATTTAAACAAATGTGATAAGATCTGTGATACTTTTGAATTTGTATATCGAATAGATAATCGTGCACCAGACATAATTTTTTTGGAGGGATTTGAGCCAATGGAAAAGTATTCAGACAGTTCAAGTGTTTGTAGCCATTTGTATAAAACAACAAATTGTTTCATTTGAGCAACTCACATTTACCCGGGTTGCACTGTCTCTGGCGAAATAAAGAATGAAGAACAAATGAACGCAATTGGCGAAGTAATGAATGATATTGGAATAGAAACGTATAATCATACTTTTTATGCATATAAAATTCGCGCTAACGAAAGCTTTTACAACGCAATGGATTCCCTCCAAATTTGTAGAAAAAATCATAACAAAGATGAATTAAAGGAAATAGATGATTGCATAGACATATTTGCTCTTCAGAAAGAAATATTCGCAACAAAAAAAATATTTCCTAAAAATATCGTATCAGTAATGGGTTGGAGTTATGATTCCACTGTTCATAAGTTCTGGCCAATCGATAAACTGTATTTCAAAAATGAAAATTATGATGAAACATTGACTTCTATTTCAAACGAAATTCCATACCATAGAATCGTTTGAACTTTCATATTTTTTAATTATATTTTTTTTTATTTATGTATTTTCAGTTGTTTTTATTTAAGATTTTTTGCGCTATTGCTCTGTATTTTAATATGTATATTTTTATTGTTCTTTTATTTATAAAATTATTTTATTGTATATTTATTATTTTATCACGGGGGACGAACGCGTCAATGAAGGCCAAAACCAGTTTATCGAAAATCGGTTCAGGTGTTTCCCGTCTGAATTGCATAAAAAAACGTAAGAAAAATGCTAAAAAGACCACTTTCGCGAAACTGGTGAAAGATGCTAAAAATGGCACTGCTGTATTCACAATTGTTATTGTTTTGATTTTGCTATCAAAATATCGTTTCATAACAAAATAAACAGTGGCGATGCGCTCATCAATGAAATGTTCGGACTTTGATAGAGAATAAATTTAAAAATCAAATAGCAAGTGAAACGAAAACTAGAAATGAACAAAAAAGAATTGAAAATGTCAACCAATTGGTAGAGGGAAGTGAAAATTAGTTCAATACTATATTTTGAATCGTTTGCTGTGTGTGTGTGTGTTTTACTTTATTTTCATTCCCCCTCTGCGGTCAATATTGATACAATGCCAGATATTTTTGTCGGCCTTGGCCATTCAATTGTGCGTATTTATATTATATTATTTTTTGAACGCTGTATGTGTACGCGTACTGTGCGCTTATATTTGTTTAGCATTCACATCAATTTTTTGCTACCCGGAAAACTCAACAACACCATCGATCGGACCGTTTCTTTTGATATGAGTTTTTGATACGCGTCAACAAATAATCGAAAATGAAACATAATCACGGAGAAAAATAATAAAAATAATTGCAAGCAGAGGAACAAAAATACATCTGAAACTGTCAGATTTGAAGGGACAATGATTTTTTGGACTCGATGCCAAATGACCAAAACAAAGTCAAATATTGTTTGTTAATATAAAAAAAAAAGAATGTTATTATTGCAGAGGCGTTATTTATTTTGTATGTCGATAGAAAGCATATTGGCTGCGAATATTTGAACATTTGATCAGCTTCATTTTAAGTGCATTAGATACGATTTCTGCAACTGGTCTTATATCTTTTGCTTATTTAGCACACATTCATTCGGGTCAATCAATAATTCAAAACTTTATTGGATTAAAATTTGGCGATAAAACTACAACGGATATTTTCGCATTCGGCGTACATGTGTTTTTGCTTTGTTTTCGTTGTTCTTAAAACATCAAAGATAATCAAGACCATAAAAGGAGTTTCACCTAACTTAATATAAAATAGAAAACCAATTGATGTCAAGATAACAGAAAGCCGAATGCAAAATGAATTGCAATAGTGAGGCGAGGTATGCAATGAGGCGCAATGTTCGTTTGAAACGACAAATTCAACAAATGACATTGGGTGTGTGTGTGCGAGTGTGACTTATGTTTCTTTTATGCATCAATTGACACATTGCCAACAATAGCATACTCATATTGCAAAGCCACTTACAAAACCGAATCGAATAGAGTGTGATGGACGAAGTGTGAGAGAGGAAAACAGTGCAAGACAGACACCCCGAAAAAGAGAGACAAAGAGATTGAGAGAGATCGAGTGAATTTGAGCGAACTAAGTAAATATTGATCAGAGATGCTTTCGCATGGAATTGGCAAAGAGAAAAGCTACCAAAAATTCATAGCACGTAAAACCATTTACAATGTTATACATTTTCAATGTGTGTGTGACAGTGTGTTTGCATTCAGTCTTTGCTTTGCACCATCTACATACGCATGAGCTAACAAAACAACACAAATCAACGTCAACTCGTAATTTTCCTTTATTTTCTCGGTTATTGTTTCTTTTTTTTCTTCTCTCTGCTGTTCGCCAATCGCCACTTTTCTAGTGATAACTTTCACCTCAACGCATTTCAAATACTTTGAATATGTGGCTGTCGACTTTGTTCTTTCGTTTATTATATTTATTTTGTAATGCTTTTGGCACACTCAATGCAGTTCATATTTGGATCCAACTCTTTTTTTTTGTCACTTTCGGTGTACTATGTTTTCGATTATATTCTTTTCAGAATTCACAAAAATAAAAGTGATTCGTTTTGTTTTGTATGTTATCTGCAAATCATGTACATAATACCATTTGCAATACCATCGCCTCGTACGCATTCCAAACAGTCACACAAAGAACAAGAGAGAAAAATCGTAATCGAATAAAATACGACCGTCGTCGCACCAAATCAAACCAAGAGAATTTTTTCCGTTTGACAATGGTAAAATGCAGGCAAAATAGGGGGATGCAAATCGAAAAATCAAAGGATTACAAATTTGATTCGTGTTTTTCGGTGTCGATTGGCATTGTTTCGGTACACTCTTTTACTCTTTCTCTTGCTGCGTGTGAAGCGCTTTATTTTCGGTTTGATGGTTGTCCTTTATGTTTGTTTAATGGCAACCGATTAAGTGTTTATGTTTAATATGTGTACAGTTGCCGCACAGTTACCATAGAAAAAGATAATTCGAGATTGCCTTTTGTTCAGCGAGTAAGAGAAAAAAAAATGTGATAGAAAGTATGCAATGATCGACATTTCAATTTTTCTCATTTTATGCACAACGGCATGCTCACTTGGTTTCTGTGTGTGTTATTGTTGTTAATATCGTTATCTTTACAAATGAACACATGGATTGAGAATGAGAGTTGTGCTAAAATTAACAACACAAAAAATTATACCGAAAATACACTTCCCGTTGAATAATAATGCATGTCGATTATTCATTTGACAGATACATATTCTTATCAATCAGTCTCTTTATTCATTGTGGTTACATGTACAACTACTTTTGGTTATCTTCAATTGACTACGTTTGATTGGGTTTAGTTCTTTTTTTGTGTTTTCTCATATAACATTTCATTGCAGCAGACAGTTCAATGTGTTGGTCACAACATTCAATTAATGAAAAAATTTAAAATTAATAACCATACAGATGTTAAAATCAGAATTCAGCTGCCGCAATCTTGGAATATAGCTCACAAAAAAAAACTTGTAGCCTTTTTTAATGTATTGCATTTGAAATTGATGCTCAAGAATCACAATGTGTTTTTAGCACACTCTTTCAATCGTATTATTTGGTATTTATTGGCTCAATTCGGTGTAAATTGAAGCTGATGGTCTCGAAAATTTGGTCGCGTTTTTTTATGATTTGAGTGTGTGTGAGCGAGTGAGTGAGTTAAGTGTGCTGATATTGAGTGGCCTTGATTGAACTTTATTAACATAATACACACTCGAAATCTCAAGTGTTTGGATTTGGATGCATTAATGAATGTGTGTGCATGGCGCACCCTTTTTCTAAATACTTACACAAAGTGTATCGGATCGACTGGGCTGCTGCATGGCATTAACAACAAAAAAAAAAAGAGTCGAAACACCGAAAAAAATATCCTCGAGCCAGAAGGTTTATTACATGTTTATATTTTGCCGATTTCATTCAAACAATGCAATAATACGCACTTTTCAATGTGGTTTCTTTCTCTATCCTTTCCCTCTCTCTGGCTCTTTTCTCCCTCGCTCTCTCTCTCATTAAAACATAGTACGCACTCATGCATTCATTAGTTTGTTGTCATATACGACGTATTTCGACTTGTGATTTGTTTTTTTGTTTTCATTTTGTTTTGAATTAGTTTAAAGAAGTGAAAAACTCAAGCAGCGTTCATAATTTGAAACAATTTTAGCTCAGCAGCAACAGCAGCGACGGCAGTAGAACTCATAATGGTCACAGAATGGGTTCGAATAACAGAGAGTTGAATGTGTGTTCATATAGCACATACAAACCATGGCCAAATCACAATCGAATCACATTCAAAATGTGTAACGCAATCGTCACAGTAACAAAAGAATTATTTCATTATCGGTTGCCACTTTTCGCTTGTTAATCCTGATGTTGCTAGTGCCGATGTCAAATATTGTGATTTTAGTCTATTGTTTGAATGTCGTTGTCGTTGTTGTTGTCATTGTCGTCGATATATGCTTCTCCGGCCAACATTTTCGTTAAACACATTGAGAATGAAAAAGAGCGAGAAAGGACCAGAGAGAGAGAGAGAGAGACTGAACGAATAAGAACTCATTTCGAGCGACTTGTATTATTTGTCGACAAGATTTTACATTCAGAGAACGTACAGAATGCTGTTTTCTGTGTGCATTCATTTGAAGCTCGTAATTGTAACAAAAAGCCGAGGCAACGATGCACGATCGACACCATTTGCGACACACACAAATACACATTCAAAATCGAAAATTCATCAACAGAAAACTTGAGTACAACAAAAACAGCAACATCACAGAGCACAAGAGTAGAAAAAGAAAGAAAAAAAAATATACACACGACGAAAAAATTACTTTAAAATCGTCTGGCTGTTGACAGTGAACCGTACCACTTGTGCTTTTACGATTCCGTTTTTCGTTTTTGTTTTTCAATTTCAATGCCTTCTCTTGTTTTGTTTGTATTTACTGTTTTTCAATGCACTTGATATGGTGCTCTTGATATTATACGCATCGATAAAATTCTGTGATCCGTTTTCTGTCGACTTTTTAATGTCTTTCTACTGGAGTCACACGGCACACAATTCTTTGGAATTCAGATTAAACATTATATGGCTTTTTAACATAAACAAAACTCTTACATTGCAGACTGTCAATCGATCACGCTGTTAAAGATTTGTCATAGCCCTATGAAACTGTAACAATCATTAAAAGTTCTTCTTCTACGAACAAAACGGAGAACATTTTTTTCCTTTCGTCAACACATGAATTTCATTGACTTTTATTTTGGCCGTGCCACTGCAGTTGAACACACACACACACAAACAGTGACTCACCACTGGCTGCTTTATTTTCAATCAGCGTTCATGCATTCATCTAAAAAAGCCACATAATAGCACGTGTACTTAACGCGCCGTCAACATATTTTTTTTTTTTTTTTGCTTTTTTATTGTTTGAATTTAGTCAGCCGAAATAGTGTGACATTTTCAACGCCAAAGAACTTAACTCAACTGCATCAAAACGTACCAAATTAACGGCAATTGTTTTCAACGAATGAATATTGGGAAAAATACACACCAATATTTTGATCAAACTGGATCTTTTAACTTCGTTCGGATAACGAAAGACACTGAAAATGTCAATGTTTTTTCTGTTCACTGAAGAAAAGATTTTCAGGTTTTTCATTTTGACATTTTCCTTCAACGTGGTGGTCAACAATTTCATATAATTGGTAAAAGAATCTTAAACTTTTCACTTCTGTTTATCACTGCAGACACTATTGCTTCTGTTCAATAATGGAGTTTTTGTTACGGTACAGAGGGACGCGAAGACAAAAGCCGAATTGCATGCCGAAACAATGGAATTAAATTTATTGCACATTTTATTGTTTTGTGAGCATTCAGTATTTTAGGTTTTCCAGCAGCAACAGAACTTTTCTATTTTTCATTTCGAGAGCACACTCCGTGGAGTATCTTAATTCAATGGCGTACACTCTCTCTTTTCATTTTTATGTGAATCAAAGTGTGAGGAAAGAGCGAGATAGATGATGAAAGATAGAGAGAGAGAGAAAGAAAGAACTATAAATAAACCTCTTGCGTTCGTCTAAATCTCTCGTCGAGAGACATACATAAAATTTATGATGAAAGAGAAAAAAAATGGTAACTGTTCATTATTAAGTACTTAAAATGCAACAAACTTCTGTGTTTCACTGACTTATTATTCTTCTTGTGCCCTTCTGTAAAACTGTTCGAGGCTATTCTTTATATAAATTTGTTGTTAATCAAAGGAAAACAAATACTTAATATTGTATTAATGTGACAACAACAATAAAATCCAAGCGAAAGAGAAAAAAGGAACCAACATTAAAATCTGAACGACACAAAAAAAAACAAAAGAGAAAATATTACACAATAACATGGGTTAGTAGTGAATTGTGTACGAATAACACATTGCCATAGTTTTGCCATGGCATTCATTCATATTTTAATGTTTAAAAAAAATTGAAAGAATGAATTACATTAAAATGTACTTGATCAGCGAACAGAGAACAAAAAGGCAGCAGCACTAGTGCTTGGTACAAACACATACTCTCTCGCTCTCTATCTCTCTCTCTCTCTCTCTCTCTCTCTCTCTCTCTCTCTCTCTCTCTCGACAGAAAATAATTTACAATGAAGTTGTAATTTACACACTTAACACATTAGTCGATTTGTTGACCGTAAAAATTGGTCGCTCTCGCAACATTTGAATTTGATGAAGTTATGTGTGGTGGCTCTTGTTCATTTCATAATTTATGCGCGCTCCCATATATAACATATAAATTAGAATTTTGAATAGAACGACCGATGCATGGCATGCATTTGAACCCCCTAACTTGTATAATCACACAACGTGAACGACATAATATGTTGTTGTTGTTTGGTCCTTTTTCTCTGAAAAAACCTTCATCAATTAGTTTGAAAACGTTGAAATGTTGGTTGTGGTAATTTTGCATATTTTTCGAAATTTGTTCAATTTTCTTGTGAAATGATAATGAACAACGCTAAGAAATGAATGAGAAATATGTTGTTGATTTTTTTTTTTTTTTTTTTTCAAATTAAAATATGTTAAAAAAAATTCAATCGGTCTAATTGCGTTTTTCCCGTTTCTTCATTTACAGATCCATATCAAATGTTTGGTCCAACGAGCAGTCGATTAGCAAGTTCAGGTATGTATAATGTTTATTTATTTTTCAACACGAACTACAAAAACTTCCCGGAAAATCAAAATGATATTCTCAGAAGAGAAGTGACGATATATTATCGCGACTGAGAACCGAACAAAGAAGAAAAACAAAGCTTATTCGTGGCCAGGTGAAATTAAAAACTAGAAACAATAAAAAATGCATTGCTGCTGATATTCAAGGGTCGACAATAAAAAGTCGAAAATATGAAAACGAAACTCCTTCGGTCGAATGACTAAAAAATGGATTTGTAGAATATGCGGTTGGATTGAAAATTGATTTTAGGCTGATATAAAGAGCAAGTGTGCTATAAGCAGCGCATTTGCATTGACGGGTGTATATGTTATTGTGCATTTGCTTGCTGTAATGGAAATTAGATGCATATCTGAACACTTTATTGGACACTTTATGCACCTATGCTCCGAACATTTTTTTTTTTGAGAATGTTTCACCACCACCAACACCATCATGTGAACGGTGAAATTGGCTCAAGACGACGGCCAATTAACCATACTGTGTGCGACTCAAGCATTTTACTCAACTTGAACTAAAACCATAACAGTGAGGCCTTTGTAAAGTCGCTTTATTTCTAAAGCCAACAGCAAAAACGCCAATTAAAAAAAAGAAGTCAGTATCATTTATTTGTGGAGTTGAGTAGCCCTGTATGTCCTTAAACCCGAAGCTGTAAATATGGTGTTGCTGTTGCTGCTGCTGCTGCTGCTGCATGCCAGTAAAAAAAAGAGGTCAAACGAGCAATATGCTTCATGGCTTTCTCCACCAGCTGACAAAAGTTGATTTGAATTTCAATAAATGCGCGGATAATGTACCGTTGATTTTGTGTATGTTTGGATTTTTTTTCGTCGTTCATTTTTCCAAGTAGAGAAAAACAAAATTATGTAAAATTATGCAAAATAAATTCGAACGGGGTACACGGCTTGCACACGTGCATAATATATAATATAGGCGCAGTGAACTCTTGCTGAAAACTAAAAACAACAACAATGAATCAGATGACGTTGTTTGCCACTTGAAAAATATTATACCTACTTGTGAATGTATATATTTGTGTGTCCAATTCAAAGTGTTCATATATGCATTTTCTTTCGTTGCGCCATCGCTCACACCACACTTTATCTATTAAACAAAATGAATCACTGAACTATGACTTTAACATTTTTATGCGCCGTGTGTGCGTGTATATCGTTTAATATTCATAACAGCTTGCCCCTGTGCATTTCTATTATCGCGGCTGGTGTGAATCACATCACAGAATAATCGCTAATAAATTTCAGCAACAGCAGAAACAAAAATTACCCGAGCGACCAAGAAAAAAATGTGGAGCAAACGAAGTTAAAATACTGGCCGAATGAAAATGTAAAAAAAAACACCAAAGAAAATTGTAATAAATCAAATAAGGGCGTAAATATTGTGTGTTACATAAATTGTAAATCTGTTTTTTTCCTCTTTAGTTTTTTATGCTCTCTCTCTCTCTCTCTCTCTCTCTCTCTCTCTATTTCTATCTTACTCGGTCCAACTCAATTCTCAACGACGGCGACGACTGTCGCTAACTTGATTGTTTTGATTTGATTGCACACACTTTAAAAATACATATGCATATGTTTCACACACGCCGAAAAAATAGAAGGTGTTGCCGGTACCCAATTCTTTGTTCGACTATTTAAACGCGTGTATCAACGGCGCAAATAAAAATGAACAAATTATTAAGTAAATTTATTACATGACAACTAAAATGCACATTCTATCAAGTTGGCCTATCTATATGGACAGCACTTTATATGGGGGTCGTGCGCGAGTCACGTGCCATTTTATTAAATAAGAAATCGAGAAACCAAATAGACCCATTGTTTCTTTAATTTTGTTATTACTATATCCATAACGGCTACAACCGAGTATCAGGTCTATAATTGATGCAATTCACGTGATTTTCTTATTCTACGTCTGTTCTTCTTCGAATTTAAATCCAATAAAACAAATAACCGATTATCAATTGGAATATTTCGAATTTTTATAATTATTTTAAAAAATCAGAAAATGTCACTTCCAATTTTAATCAAATTGGAAATTTTATTTAAAATTTAAAATAAACGAGAAATACTATAAAAAATGAATGATTTTTGAAATAAAACTGAAACCAACTTTTATCCGTTTCGATCCCCAGAGACTGTAAAAATGACAAAGCATACTGTGTAAATAAATCCAATTGCAGTTTCCCCCGTGAAACATTTTTGCCGTCGGTACAGTGTTGACATCATTCAAATGATTTTATTGAAATAACGACTCAATTTAAAATTGTTTGTGTGAATCTATCCGAATGACCCATAGGTAACAACGTAGGTTCCATGGAATCGTTGAAATTTTCATCGTTAATCAACGGCATAAATATTTTTATGCACAGTGCATAATGTTCAATTATTTTGTAATTTTTCTTATTCGTTTCTTGTAGAGTCACGGTCTCAAATTTTGACTCAGCATAAATCGAAAAGTGGTATAGTTTATTGTGTGTGTGTTGCGCGAAATGTGGGGTGTCTTGAAAATAGCGGGCGGGCGTTAAAAAATGGCAAATGGTTTGCTATCCTTGCGATGAACAGTTGAAAGATATTTGCGATGATGATGAGTCGATAATTATTTGAGCAAATGGACGAGTTTTTTTTATTCTGGCATAGCATATGAAATCATAATAAATGAAAATGGGTGCGCCAAATTCACCCATCGTATATGTAAGATATCTCGTTTGCAAACTCCTGCTAGGCATTGGGTGCGTTTTCTTTGAACAGAATTGAGTGAATGTGATTTTTGTGGGTGCTAATACGCTCGATTAAATTTTCATCATAGCATTTAGTGTGAATTTAGTGGCAGATAGCCGAGCGAATGAGATAGAAAGATGGGGTGGCATTTGTGCGTGCTCTTGCTTGTTACGTGCGCGCTTCTATTGACTGACGATGCACAAATTGTTGACGACTCGCCTTTGATGAATAGCAAACAGTACATATAATAACAACAATCAAGCCCTTATTTTGGCCCATTTAGTCGAAAATAGTAGTTGTTCGATATTTTCATTTTGATTCTTGCATGTCATACACCGGCCACATCACAGCAGCAACAACAACAGCAGCAGCAATGAATCAATCGCCACATGCAATGTGATTTGTGAGAATATTCTGCCATGTAAATAGCATTTTTACCATCGAATGCGATTAAATGTGATTCAGGAGTCTTTTGTGAATACAAACGAGCAAGTAGAGACGAGCGTTTGCGTTTTTCTGTAGTGTAATGACGAGAAAATCGGTCGAATTTTGTGGGGCAAAAAGGAACACAAATGCCCTTTATAAATAATTTTCTAATGATTATTGATTATGATGGATGATGTGACCGGTCGCCCTTAATTTGACTTCTTCTCAACTTGCCAGCCCACACACACACCGACCAATTCTTTCATCAAGTTCTTGAGATCATCAGTCTCTCTGTGTGTGTTGCACAAGCTATGTGATTTTATTTATCGCTTTCTTGCCACTTTCATGTTCAACATGCTTTTTTTTATCGTCGGTTTTTGTTTTTGTTTCGATTTTAATTGCACTCAATTTCACATAACATGCAATCGCTTTTGTGATCGACTGACGAATATCAAAACAATAAGAGAGACAGACTTAATGCTACATTCTGATGGGAATTTTGTTTTTGTATATCTTTTTTTTTCGTGCTGGCAGCCATACACACAGCGAATTAAACATTTGATTTTCATTTTATTTCGCTTACAGGTTCCGGTCAAATTCAACTTTGGCAGTTTTTATTGGAGCTACTCAGTGATTCAAGTAATGCAGGTAAACAAACACACTCTTTTGGATCGCATTGCATACATAGTATTCGCCATTGTAATTTATTTGTTATCAGTTCGTAGTTATCTTGACGTAAGAGTAAAAATACCGAAATGGCACAAAAACAGAGCCAAACGAAACATCGAAAAATTAGATAAAATTGCTATTATTTTGAACGCGCATTTTATTCGCTTGAAATAGGGGCAATCTCGGATAAATTAGCTTACTATTTTTCCATTGAACTGTTTTTTTTTTTTTCTTCTTTTGCTCTGTTTCATTAGAGAATGCGTTATGTTCAATGTTCTGGCTGAGCTATTGATGTTGTTATTTGTATTGCGATTTTTTGATGAACACGAAATGAAATAGATTTGGTTAATTGTTGGTATTTTTCTGTTTTTCTCTTTTTTCGTTTATTTTCGCAAATTGCGTCAATTGCGTTACACACGAACAAAAAAAAATATAGCTGCCATTACATGGGAAGGGACAAATGGTGAGTTCAAACTAACCGATCCAGATGAAGTAGCGAGACGCTGGGGTGAACGAAAATCAAAGCCAAACATGAACTACGATAAACTAAGTCGCGCATTAAGGTAATTCATTTAGTTTTTGTTTTTCACTTTTACGAAATTCCAACGAGACATTGACAGAGAGAGAAAGAAAGAAAGAAAGTTGCATTCGTTTGATTTATCAAAGTCGAAAAATGGCCCATTTCAATCGTGATTTGATTGTCGATAATTTTCTGCTTTGGTGACATGTGTTTCAATGGTTGTCTCTCATTCGATCGTCTGTTATTGGAAAAATTAAGAAATAATTGACCCTAGTTTTTGATGTTGTTGTTACACAAAAATGCCTGCCATGTGGCAAATCGGGCCAATTATTTTTCGGTAAATTGAATCAAGAGACAGAAAATTGTCATTTACGATAGAATTAGCCAAGAATAAATTCATATTGGATAAATACAGCTAACAACAAACAAAACAAATATCGTACAAATCGATTTTCTATCTCCCATGGGACCAATAAATAACATATTCAATAAAAATGTACAATATTTTAACAAATTTTTCTTATAAATGGGCATTTTTGCAGGTATTATTATGATAAAAATATCATGACAAAAGTGCATGGCAAACGTTATGCATACAAGTTTGACTTTCAAGGATTAGCCGCTGCTACACAACCGACCGCCACCGATCCAGCATATAAATATCAAAGTGATCTATTCATGACGCCGTATCATCATGGCACCAAATTGACATCATTCATGAATCCACACCATGGTATCACGTCTTCATCTTGTAAGTACAGCCACTCAAGCTATATAGAACTTTTTTAATGACAATTCAAAATTAAAAAAAAAGTCCAACGAAAAATGTGTCCTTTTGAAAAACGAAAAAAGCAAAAAACACCGACTTTTTTCGAAGTCTTGAAATAAGCTAAAATTTGTGTTTTTTTTAAATTTCATTTGCAGCCTCGATATTTCCATCAGCTGCATCATGGGGCAATTGGAGCAGTCCGGCAACAAATATCTATCCATCGCATTCGATGAGCCATGTAACACCGTCGCATGTTGCACCACATTTAGGCTCATATCCGCACTACGCATAGCAGTCAACATCAAACTCATTCAAAACAGAGGTCAAATATTCTAGCAATCAATACAATTTATAAGTCTTTCCTCATTTCATTTACGATTTTATTTATTTATTAACTTTTTTTCTTCTTTAAATCCTAATTTCCTTTTCGGGTATTCTATTTATTTATTAAACATTTTCCGCATTTTCTTGGACGAAAGAAAAAGACATTTGTTCCAATAAAATGCTTAAGTTAGACGAAAGATATGTATTTATGTACTCGTCATTCAGTATTAGGCTTGCTAAGAGTAAAAAAAAAACACACACAAAAACACAAAAAATATATTTATTGGTAATAGTAGTAATTGATGATGATGATAATGAAAGATAAAAAGAATAGCCATAGAATTAATGTTAATCCGTAAAAATTAAATTATAAGTACAAACTCTCAATGTGAAAATTGAGGTACACAAAAAATCTTGCAACAATATTATTATCGAGGCCGTAGAATATTTTTTGGCCATGAATAATGTGAGTTTTCATATAGCCCCAACAAAAGAAGAGAAAAAAAAAACAAACAAACAAATGAAAATGATACATTTCATTACCCCCTTGAACAGAGGAAAACAAAAACTTTAATCAATGGAATCAAATCTAAGAGCATAAATTAAACTGATCGTTATTATAAATGCTAGTCATATTAGAGTATGTGTATTTAAATGTGTAAAAAAAGCAACCAGAAACTTACTTTCCTTTTTTGATTACATTAAATAATCAATTAATTTATCCTACTAAAAAGCATTTAATGTGTAATCAACAAACCAACAAAAAAAATTAAACATTAATAACCATAAAAGAGTATTATAAATCTAAGCCGTAGTTATAAGACGAAATCAATGAGGTGTTGAGAAAAGAACAAACAAACAAAAAAAATTGACAAAATGATGCAAAACGTGGCCAACAAACACATCTACTATATTATAGCATTCAAACCATTCCATTCTGCAAATCAATTTTATCGATTAACTCCAATGCATGTTCTTCGAAAAGAGAAAAATGTAAAGAGACCAAGACACATTTAAATTGCTTGGTACTCTTGCATATTGGGTGAACTCAATTCAAAATCAAATAATATGGATATTGAACCAGAATCAAATCAAACGGAAAAAACAACAAAAATTTAATAAAAATACAAATGTATCAGAATCTTCCCATCGAACGTACACGCCAGAATCATTAAGAATTGAGATGAGTGACAGCTATTCGGAAAGCAATTACTAACACTATAGCTAAAATATACGTAGTAGTATTAGTTGACAAGAGAAAAAAAAATCGTCTAAAAATACATTTATTGAATGTCAATCCAAGAGACAAAAGATCTATTGAACAAGAACGACAAAAACTACTTAATTTTAAATTAAAAAAAAAAAATCAACTAATTCTAGTCAAATGAAACCAAAAAAATAGCAATAAATATACCGTTGACATCATTGATCGCCGACTAAATAAAACATTTGAAATCAATCGAATCGAAAATTGTTTTCGAAGGATTTTTTTTTTCTCAAAAAGCATATACTAAAGAAAAAGTAATATATTTAAAGAAAAGAAATTGTATGTGTGTGTATTTTAATGGAAACGAAATTTAAATGTTGCAACCAAACAACAACAGCAAAATATCCAAAACCATAAATTAGTCCAAAGCAAAAAAAAAAAATACTGAAAATAGTCCTGCAGCGTTTGTAGTTGAAGTATAAATTTAAATGTGACAAAAACAAAGAAATCACATTCATCGAAATGCAACATGAAAGCAAATTAACCGACTTTCTACCACAAAAGTTCATCAACTTCCGTTCAAAACATTATCCCGTTCTTCTTTATATCACCCAAACCAAAACCAACTCAAAACCCATCCACATACTCCCTTGCACCACCCAATCTCAACACACATATTCTGTTGTATCACTTCACAAAGCCAAAAAAAAGAAGAAAGTGTTTTACATTCAAACTCTGTATGTATATGTACTAAATTTAAACATTTGCAGTGATGTTTTGTCATTCCGTAGAATATATTCTATTGTATAAAACATACTAATAATATTATTAATAATGATGATGATGATAACAATAATTATAACATCAACAACAACAAAAAAAATATAAAATTCAACAAAAAATGGAAATTTAATTAAATCTATAAATTTTAAAAATGTCATTGTGGATAATTACAACTGGAATCTAAAATACATAATTCATCTTAAAGTGAGAACAAAAAAAAATATATGATGCATCTTTATTTATTTGCTTTCATTGAAAAAATTAAAATTTCACGAAGAATGTTTCAAATGGATTGCAGGATAATTTTGAAGTGGTAAGCGATGTGTTTTCTTTCTATGCTAATTTTCTTTTTCATTCAACTAACGTTCTTTGAGGTGCTTAAGTTTAGTAATGAAATTTTTGTGATACGCAATCATTTTGTTCTGTTACTTTTAAATTATGCAGTCATAGTTAAAAATGGTGATTATAAATGAATTAATAAAGAAAATGAATTGGAATTATGGCACTCAACAGAAACCAATTACATTATTTCGTTTGGTGTAGTAAGCTGTTTGATAAAATGACGTGTTTTCTAAGTAAAAAGTAACACACAACTTGTAAAAGCATACACAATTAGAAAAATATATATAATTGTGTCTGAAATTTATAGAAACAACCACTCAACCGCATGAAAATCGTTGATCTCTGAAAAAAACTTTTTCAATCGTTTCATTTCATGAGATTAAATATAAATCTTCACAAAAATTCAAAACATTTTGTCCATTGATACTTTTTTGTGGTCGAAATACTCCTGAAGTTAGGCAATCCAGTCAAAATTGATATGCATATCGTTTTCACAATTATTATTATTACTTTTGAAAAATCAATCAGACTTTTTCGCAATTGAATTAACACATCAAAATTGTACGTTTTATATGTAAATGATCAGCTGCTTCACGGGACTCAATAGCAGCTGTCCAAAGTTTGTGCAATTGGTGTGAGTCTTGTATAATGCCTTTGCATGTTACACCTTATTTATGTTATGTTTTAATCCTGTGCTACGTGAATACGCACAAATATATCAGCAAAAGGTCAAGCGTACTGGTTAAATACATTTTCTTTAAATGCGCACATCATATTTCGCTGAATTGAAAATCGAGCAGCAATACGCAAATTCTAAAAATATGCGGTGACGTTAAACAAAAATGAGAAAGAGATACACGAAAACTTGGAAACTTACGAAATCTTGGAAAAAGTAATTACCTCCATATCGAGGTAATAAATCGAGCAAGAAAAGCATATCGAGTGAATTTTATAAATGGATTTTTTTTAATTCAGATGAACTTTGATTTTTATTCCATCTTAACTAATCATTTATCAATTTGAAGCGAAAAAACCAACAATATATTTCAACAACAATTCTTATATTTGTTGAAAAATACCGTTTGTGATTTAAAATCTACTTTTTGAAGAGATAACAAAAAAGAAATGTTCTCAAAAATGTGATTTTCTCAAAGACGAAAAAGGTTTTAATTAAAAAATATTAAGAGTTTCAAAAGATGACAATTATTATGCAAAGAGATTTTTTTGCCATCAAATCAAATCACATATCAATTGAATGACAAATTTTTTTTTATCATTTTAATTGAGTCTAAGATAAAGCATAATAAAAGTGTGTAAATTGTTGATCCAAAGTTCGACGTAAAGGAGATCACATTTCGCATATTTCTAAAGTTAAAAGTGAACTACATACCAAATCGTATTTGGCATGAGTAAATGGAGAAAAACCCAGCCAAAGTGAACCGTTAAAAAAAGCCGCGATACAGACTGTCTCAAGACTATACATTTATACATGACGTACAACGTATGTGTCTACTGCGCATACGTATACTATAAAATAGTGTATTTCGAATGACGATACACGGTCATTACTCATACTACATGTTTTCATCATTGAATTTCGCTTTCAGTCGATCTAAATTGCTTCAAGTATTGACATCAAAATTGTTTTTTTCTCCATCGCCAATATTTTATTCGGTTTTAACAAAAAAATGGCAGTGAATACAAATCGTCATTTTGGCAAAGGTAAATATTCAATTCAATCGATTTCTAATGGAAAGCACTTGTGCTAATCGTAAATTGAATTTGTTTACATGCATCGGTGTTTTCAATTTGAAGTCGTATGTTGTTTATACAACAAATTTTCAACAAACATGACGTAAGCGCGTATAAATAATCTACTATTTTTTGAATACAGGATCAAGTGAGCCATCATTCTCGAACGATGGTAAATTACGTTTGTTCTCGATGCGTTTCTGTCCATTTGCCCATCGAGTCCATCTTGTATTGAATGCAAAGAACGTTCCATATAATGTTGCCTATATTAATTTGTCTGAGAAGCCAGAATGGTATTCTGAAAAATTACTTAATTATTATTGATTGTTTTGCGATTATTCTTCGATTACTTATCGATTATTTTAAATTTTATTCTTTCCTTTTGTGATTCTCCCCTTAGGTATTCTGAAGTGAATACAACTGGTAAGGTGCCAGCTTTACAGCTGGTCAACGAACCAAATCAACCATTTTTGGTGGAATCAATGGTGATTGCTGAATATCTGGATGAAAAATATCCCGAAGTTAAACTTTATCCCGAAGATCCATTTGATAAAGCTCAAACAAAAATATGGATTGAACGTTTCAACCCGATTGCAGGCGCTTTCTATCGCTTGGTTTATGAACAAAATCCAGACGATGTTAATGCACAATTGTTGAACACATTCTACAGTGAACTTGGTAACTACGAAGCCGAATTGGTGAAACGTGGAACGAAATACTTTGCTGGAGCAAAACCGGGCATTTTTGATTACGCCATTTGGCCATGGTTTGAACGATTCGGCATTCTTAGCTCAGTTGTCGGAGAGAAGTATAACTTTGATGATAGATTCCCGACATTGGTAAGATACATCACACACTATCAATTACATTTCAATTTATCATTTTAAAATCAATGAAAATTAAACACACACACACACATCTATTGTACAGGCTAAATGGCTTCATGCTACCCGTGAAGATTTGGCAGTTCAAAAACACTTGTTGTCAACATACACTCATACACAATTTTCGCTTGGTCGCCGTGCTGGCACTCCACATTATGATCTTTTAGTAGAAGAATCCTAAAAGCATTTCTCCAGTGCCCAAAATCTACATATATCCATCATCACAAGTGCTTTTTAAATTCAAATTGAGGAATTTTTACGGTTTTAAAGTTATAACAAATGTTTTCTGTTCTTTTACATGCACATATTATTCCTCACGTATTTCAAATACGATATTTGTAAGCAAATAATAAATATAGTAAAAAAAATCATTTCAAAATGTATTTGTATTTCATTTGTTTGGTCAAAATGCTCATTGGGCACATCAAAAGAGTAAGGTTATGTTTAACAACAACAAATAGATCGGCTCTCAACTCGATGCAAATTTTTTTCAAAACTAGTTGTGATTAGAAAATATCAGTGTATTGGGCATGTGACACGTACTTATATTGATTTATCAGTTATCGTTTTTAATTGCGCACCATGAACAACACCAAGCACTTTCGTAAAGGTATCAGTTTTAATTTAATCTGTCATTTTCGGAACATATTAATCTTTTAATGAAAATTTGTTGATATTTTTCGTGTAGGCGATGAACAGCCGACTTTCCCTGACGATGGAAATTATCGTTTGTATTCAATGCGTTTTTGTCCGTTCGCTGCTCGAACGCATTTAGTATTGGATGCAAAAAATATTCCATACCATACGGTCAATATTGATTTAAAAGATAAGCCCGAATGGTTTTTCACCGCAAATCCGCTGGGAAAAGTGCCGGCATTGCAATTAATGGATAAGCCAAATTCACCATTTATCTATGAGTCTTTATTGATTTCTGAGTATTTGGACGAAGTGCATCCACAAAATAAACTCTATCCAAGCGATACGTTGGCCAAAATACAGGAGAAAATTTGGATTGAACGTTTTTCGTCGATTGCAACGAAATTTCATCAAATGTTCACCGATGGTAATTCGCAATGGAACGAAATTCAAAACGGTCTTGATGCATTCGAAGGGGAATTAAATCGTCGCGGTACCACATACTTTGGTGGTGAAAAGCCAAACATTTTGGACTATTCTATTTGGCCGTGGTTCCCACGGACCGAAGCACTTGATGTTATTTTTGGCGATGGTTGCACATTCAGTGATGCACGTTTTCCGAAATTGGTACGTAAATGACCAATGTTTTTCAGTTATTGTTCAAAATTTTAAGCAGAAAATGTTTCAAAAAAAGACATATCTTTAAATAGAAAAGAGTAAAAATTGAATTCGGTTTTTTTCGCAGAAAAAATGGTATAAGTCATTGCTCGAGAACGATGCTGCTGTGAAAAAGTTCGCCTATCCAAAAGAGGCATATGTCAAATACTACAAATCACGGCTGGCCGGCAATCCAGATTTTGATGTTTTGGTACAATGAACTTGAGATTCCATTGAAAGCGAGAAGCGTTGAAATGTGATCTTCTTGCATGTATTAATTTTTAATTTTTCTTGTACTTTTCAAAAGAGCGTTCGAAAAAGTATGGTTTTTCGAAGAAATAAAATGATGAATTGTTTGGCAATCCAATAAAAAACACCATGCTTTTTTTAATTATGAAATTGGGTTTTAATTTTTTATTTTTATCAATCTTTTTATTTAAAACGGAACTTGAATTAAATATTCAAAGATTTATTTTTTGCCACCCTTCTTGGCTTTGACAGCTGCAATACGAACTTTACGGTCTTTCTTCAAAGTTCTTGCTGTGCCATCGGCCTTAGTTCTCTTCTTCAAAGTGTTATAGGCGGCTGTCAAAAGCTTGTTACGTGCTTTCTTGGCATAACGCAACTTGAAGCGTTCGAAGTCATTCAATGAGGTGCGCTGCGCAAATGAGATGAAAAAAAAACACAAAATTAGAAAATATTCGCATTTTTCTCCAATTGAAAAATAAAAAATCAGTTCAAATG
Organism: Contarinia nasturtii; assembly: GCF_009176525.2. Taxonomy (NCBI): domain Eukaryota; kingdom Metazoa; phylum Arthropoda; class Insecta; order Diptera; family Cecidomyiidae; genus Contarinia; species Contarinia nasturtii. Next base: position 3,368,340 of record NW_022197544.1, read on the forward strand.
TGTGTGTGTGTTGTTATTGTGCAATTCAGTTTTTGCAATTCCGCTTCATTTGGGTATCAGACGGCAATTCCTATATATATATTTTTACAGGATCATCATATACGACAATAACAACACCGCCACTGAATTCGAACCGTCGAAAATACGTCAATTAAAAATCAATTCATAGTCATACCTTCTTAACGTCCTTTGCTTTTTGTGCCCATGAGCTGGCTTCCCATTTGGCCTTGATATCAGCGTTTTTCCAGGCTTTACGGACGACACGAGTTGGTGCATGGTATGGGAATTTGACGGCGAATTTTGTCAATTGCAAATTGTTCAAGCGGTATGCTTGACGTGTAACACCGGTTTCTGGACCATCGACAAGCACCTGTTTAAATGTAAAAAGCAAATCAATGAAACAAAAAGTCACAAAAAAATCGATCAAATTCTTTTTCGGTGATTAAAGAATATTTCAGTGAAAAGTTGGCTTCATTTGGGTGTCAGCCGGCAATTCCTATAAATGTTTTTCAAGGATCATCATTGTCAAAGTGATTTGATTGTGCAATGTAAATAACAAGCGAAGTACATCAACAATACACAAAATCACACGCACCAAATTTTGCTGAAGTATTCTTCAAAAAGAAAATTGATCACTTACTCGAGTTTGATCGATGATATCGACGATTGTGAGGAGTTTGCCACGCAATGGGCCGGAAGTTGCTTTAGCAACACGTCCAGTTTCAACGTATCTTTCGAAAGGCTGCAAATAAAGAAAAGAGAGAAAATCACATTTTAGTTGAGGTTATGTTTCATCCGACACAAGGTTTTTTTCACAAATTTGTTAAATATATTCGATGAAATTAAAAAAATTGATTAAGAATTTTAAGGTCGCATTCAATAATCGAACGATATATTTTAAAATCATCAACACAATTGAATTGCAATCGAAGCGTGGTGCTATTGATATTCAGATAAAAGTTGTACCATGTGGCTTCTTTGCATTCGGTTCATGTAAAGTGTGCATTGTATGCGATTCGATACAAAATTCCGATTTATTTCACAAAATTTTCACGATATTTTTTAAAAATGCATTTCATATGCACGAATCACAATAAAACCATTTTCAAATTACACAAATTAATTATTTTTGCGCCACAAAACTATTGAAATTTCAAAAAAAATTCGGAGCACTCGTGCTATTTCTTACCATTTTGCACCAGAAAGAGAATGAAAAGAAAGATAGGAATGTGTGTTCAAATGAAGTTGCCTGGAAATGTCAAAAAAGTTTAAAATGGCGACGTTCAGAATGAAACATGAAACACACTCTCACAATAGCGACGACGACAATGTGCCATGCGTTCACATACTCATTGGGTTACCTGATGCATACCTTTTGAATTTATTCGTCCGTTTTGGCATGAAAATAAAAATGAACCAAATTTTGAAGTAACATGAAATGCTTAGAAGTTTAGTTAAATTGATCATACTTTTTATCGATTTATGAATTATTTTTTTTGGTTATTATTTCAAGAATTTTTATTTTAAAAAAATCATTTCAGTTCATCGAAACTTTTGTTTCTATGTGTATTAATTATATCATGCTATTAATATTCAAAAATAAATTACATTTTTATTGGAAAACAGTCCATAAGCAAATCAACTTACGATTTCAAATCTTGCCCTATTTGCTATTTCTATGTTGCGCATGTTCTTTTCATAAAAATTCAAAATGTTTTTTTCACAAATAAAAGCGACAAATGGTTCATTAAGAATTTTTTCAGATTGGCGTACGATTGATAGTACGGTGCAATCTTTTGAAAAAAATCTCAATGAAACTCAATATTATTCAACATCATTTTACATGTCACCGAACAATGTGCTTTATTTGTTCTAAGCGAGGTCTTATTTTTTGTCCATTCGGTGCTGGGGCACCATTCAGCCTGACTTGCTGCAGTGTTGTAAACATGTTTTTAATGTTTGGGCCGTTCAATGAATGTCCATTCAGGTTTTGTGTGAAAATCGGAAAATCTCTCTGCCGGACGATGGTTTTTCCTTCTCTCAGCAAATTTGCCAAATCTGCCAAAATCATATCGCTCTGTTGCGCAATTGCTTTTCGCACATTTTCCAATGGTCGTGGCGTCCAACCATTTGGTAATCCTCGTGCCTTTTTCCATTGTGCAAAAACTTTTCCCCAGCAACATCTTGCATCTAGCTGAAACGTTCATTCATCAACGAGGAAAGCGTATTGATATCGCTGGCCTGAGTTGAAAAACTGAGACAGAAAATAAAAAATAATATTAAAGTATGCATCGCTAAAAATCAATCGATGATGGCTCAGATCCAATTGAAAAATCTAAATTTGCTAGTCGTAGAACGTTGGATGCAAAAAATAAATGTGTCTGTTCTAACTTTGCAAAGAGAATACCTGCTCATATCTGTTTTCGCCCGTTTTCCATTATTTGTTCTTCAAATGCCGCGAATTACCTGATGAATGAACATGTTTCGATTTTTGTTGTGAACTTGAACGGAATGAATATTTTTGGTTCATTTTCATATAAATAATAATAAAATAATACAGATTTATTACCACCACAATAAATTTAAATGATTCAATTGTAGTAGCTAATGGAATATTCAAAATCGAGAATTTAGTTTCATTGGGTTCGGTTGTGAACGGTTTAAATTGAGGAAGTACTGTATCGTAAATATTGTATGTGTCCAGTGGCAACCCTAAATATCTGTTGAATAACATTCATCAAAAAAAAAATTACGAACTATGCATGTGTGATGTCAGAAGCACTAAGTCACATCAAACGTCACACACAAACAAAGAAAAACAAAACGAACAGAGCTCTTTTTATCGTGTGGTCGAACTATTTTTTTTATTTTCATTCTTTTTTATTTGTATAAAACCAAACATATTTTACACAAATTATTGTCAACTGAATTATGTAATATTGTTAAAATAAGAGTTTATGAGAAAAAAAAATATATCGTGAAAGAGAAGAAAAAAAATGTTACCAAATTCCTCGCCAGTCCCAACGCCATCGATTCACATAAATCCAAGGTTTCGTAATGTGCATATTAATCCGAGCTTCCTCAGTAAATCGAATGCAATCAATGGCAAACCAATGGAGTCACCAGTTACTGTCACCGCACCAACCCAAATTTACATAAATCCCCGATTTTTAGCAAATCCATCGATGCAAGGTATAACCCAAACAACGATCTCTGCACCAATTCAAATCGATGAAACATTTTCACCATACAATATAACGGCACAAGAGTTTCACGAAACAAATACATTAGTCGCTGAACCGTTGGCCGATACAAAAATTCACACACGAACCAAAATTATTAAACCATCATTGGTTCATAAAATTGTCGATTTACCACCAAAAAACATTGAAAATTCAACGATGCATGGAAAAATGAACGGCGATACCAAAAAATCACTGATTAAAATTGGCTCCAATAAATTAGTACGCGTTTCAGCTAAACCGTTTGACAAAATGACAACGGAAAAAGCGGTGTCTACAGTGCGACGACCACTACAAACCAAGTACAAAATTATAAAAGAACAGACTGCATTCAAAATTGATCGAAGATCAGTTAAAGCAAAACGTGCTTCGATTACACAAAAGGTCACACCGTTCATTTCAAGTCTTATGAAGAAGCAATTGATCAATGAATTACTAACGCCAACAAAATTGATAAAAGGGTATGAAATCTATTAAAAATGTATTAAATTAATTATTTTTCTTTAAAACTAAAAACAATGCCTATTCAATTTCAGCAATACGATAAATCGTAGCTTAGTGAAAGCAACAACAAATTTACCATCTGTAACCGCCCACCGAAAATTATCATCGTTCTTGGAAATTAATGGTATTTTGTATAAATCAAATCAACGAAAACTCGAAAAAACAACACTCTCCACCAAATATTCGCTTCAAAAACCCACGAAGACACAATTATCATATCGTCGCCTCATTGTTCGTGGTGAAAACTTTTTACTGGATGCAAATGGAAAGAATTTGGTGCGAGTTCAAAGCAATGGAAATAATATGGTTAATGATACAGTTGCAAACCGAAAGCGAATCGACATCGGAAAGATAACATTTGTGAAAAAATCAAATGATACGTATGAACGTACTGATTTCCATAAGAGTCGATACCATTTAAATGTGGCCAAACAACGTAGTATTCAAATGTTGACAAATCTGGTGAAAACAAACGTTCCGTGCCCAATTTATCGTAAGCTCGGCAAATGCGCTGCATTCGTTCGCGGAAAATGCACAAAACTTCATGACAAAAAACTGATCGATGTGTGTCCAAGGTGTGTACATCTTTTCTTATTAATCATTGTTTGTTTTTGAATTGTGTCACTTTTAAGACAATTTTTTCTTTCATTCGAAAACAATCCAAATTATTTTAGATTTATCAGGGGAACTTGTGACAAAGATCCATGTCTGCTATCCCATAATACAACATTGTCAAAGATGCCAACGTGTAAATTCTACTTACTCGGAATGTGTTCGAAGACTGATTGCCCGTATCTACATAAGAAGGTCAACGATAAAGCCGGAATTTGTGTCGATTTTGTGCGTGGTTTTTGTGAGAAAGCCCAAGAGGTTGGCAAATTCGTTTCAATTCGAATCCAAATCTAATTATCATCTGTGTACTACTAGTTTTCGTCTTTTTTTCTCTTCTTTTTCCATTTTTTCTCGATTTTTTTTATTCGATTATCCAAACATCGTCGAAATTTGTATTCTAGTGTTCGAAGCGCCACGAGTTCCTGTGTGCCGAGTACCAAAGAAAAGGAAGCTGTAAATTAACCCGATGCCCATATCCACATCCAATTTTAAAGGAGTCATATCGATCATCGAAGCAAAAATCAGCTGAACGTCTCAAATTAAAGCGAAAATTGAAAACAGTGGAGAAGAAACCAAACATTCCACACGACATCGAAAAAACCACGGTGCAACGATATTTCGTAAAAGATTCGAATGATGAAAATAATCAAAATAATAGTGAAACGAGCTCCGGCTCAGTAAGTGCAAATGCAAACAAAAATGTTTCAACTGAAAATGTTGAACAAATTCATTATGTTAGAAAACCAATAGTAGGATCACTGCCATCGTTTATTCCAATTGGGTAAGTTTTAATTAATTCAAGAAAAGATCAATTGAAAGAAAAAAGAATGACATTTTCGAAAAAGTCAATTTCCAATAGAGAGACACAAAAAAAATAAATGTAAATAAAGAAAAATCAGTAATAAAGAGAGAAATCGTTATTTAACAAGAAAAATAATATAAACGCCTTGTTTTTTTTTTATTTAGTTTTCGTTTTTAAAACAAAATGAAACAAAATTAATGTCACTTTGGTTCGAAACTATGTTCACAACATAGGTAAATCTTTCTGTGTTTGCTATCGATTTTGATAGAGTAGTTGCCAATTGTTCGGGTGATTGTATGTAAGTAAAATCGGTAAATGCAAAAACAAACTAAAATTTGTTTCATTGATATGCGTTGAAACGGCAATCCAGTCGTCAAGGAATTTAATGAGTTCATCATTGGTCATATTTGATGCATTCAAACCACGCATAAAACATGAATCTCTTAGCGTTTCTGTGGTTAAAGTTTGTGTGCCACCTTCTCGTTTAATCGCCATATCAATATTATGAATACACATTGCACGAAATGTTAATTTCGATTTAATTGTAAAGATCCCTTTGATGCCATGCAGACCGGCCAAATGTTTCTGTATTTGTTGTGATTTGAGAGAAAAAGAAGAAAAAAAAAGAACAATTCAAAAACCAATCCAATACAACAGAGATTTGTTGACACTTACAATATGTGTATAGCTCAATGAAGACGTTTTGTATGGTATTTCAGCAAATAGTTGTTTAACAGCGATAATTTCGTCAACGGTTGGATGAATGCCGCTGCCTATTTTGCCCAACATGTCTTTCCACTGTTCATAGTGTTTATCATTGATTATTGTTGATAGTTTACTTTGTAGTGATCGAAAAATGGCACGATTATGTACGAGACGATCACGTAAATTTATCACAGCAAATTCGCTACGTTGTTGCAGCGTCCAAAAGTGATGCGTTAATAAGAAGCGCGGATACATATAGCTATAAATGCAAATACGATCAAAAAAAAATCAACATGTATACATTTATACTAATTGAATTGAAATTATGCTATGTATATCGGTATCTTACGCAATTGGCATTGTCACATAATGGGCAAATGGTATGGCCGATATAAAAATCATTGGTCCAACTTTTCTTATATCATGTGGCATTTGATAATAAAGTTCAAGTTCTCGTCGTGACAAAGATGTTTGATCTTTTCCTTGCATCAACATTTTACTACGTATTTTAACATAGTCAATGGAATCACGTGTAATATATTTTACACCATCCATAAATACACGATACACTTTCATTGCACCGGGAAACTTTTTCTCCAATATTTTTTCATAGTTTTTAATATAATTTATAAAGCGATTCAACGCATAACCACGTATATCGTCGCGAACATTTTCTGCTTTCTTTTGAGATTCCTCGATTCTTGTCCGGAATTTGGACAATCGATGCTCTGGCTTTTCCACCGTGCTACTATTTTCCAATTTTGATTTATCATTTTCAGGTGGTTCTTTTGTTGATCCATTGTCGCTTGTTGTCAACTTTTGCGATGGCCTACAAGTGAAAATTTTGTTTGTTTTTTTTATTTGTATTGCAATTTATATTTGAAAAAAAAGGGAAATAAGTTAGGTTAGATCACACAGTACTTGGCCGAATAGAATTTTTGCTGCAAAGCAATCGGACGATGATGACAACCTCTGGCTAATCCACGAATTAAAACTGATGCCATTTCGGTGTAGTTTTGTTGCTTTTTTCCCTATCGAATCAATCGCATGATCCGATGGGTTTTAAATATAAATTACACCGTTCCGTATTAGTTCTGTGTACACTGTGTTTATATTAAGCAACAAAGTTCACATTGGTATTGGTAACACTATTTTGACAATGACATTTTAACTGTCGGTTTCGAGAAACTTGAATGGTATAAGAAAAGGGACTCCCACTTACGCGCATATTTGTACTTATTTTGTCAAAACTGAGCAATTTCTTGTAGGAAAGTTTTGTTTAGTTTAGAAACTAATTTAAATTGGGCGAAAACTTCAATTGGGGATCAAAAACTATGAATGAGTATTTTTTTCAGAAACGGCTCAATTCAAAATGAGTATTAAAGAGATTGAGCGAATTTTAAGCTATATTTCACTCGTTTTGAGTAGATTTTCCGCTGTTCCCAGAGCGAAAGAGAGTACTTTGCTTCCCTCTCCCTGTGAATGTCTCTCGGTCTTTCGTTGGAAAATATGCTGCAACACAGTACAAAGAAGCGACTAAGTAAAAGAAAGAAGAAGAGTGAGAGAGAGAGATAAAGAAATTGAGCACGCATATTACTATGTGTGGAAAACGGAGGAAAATAAAAAAAAATCGACAAGAATTGAGCGATAAAATAGAAACATGAAAAACCACTGACATTTTCTCACACACGAAAGGCAATAGCATCTCGGCAATATTGAACGAAAACACTGTAGCAAACACCAGCAGCAGCAGCAGTAGCATTCAATCGTGATATATACATCAAATAAAACTGTTTTTCTTTCGTTGATTTTTTCCACACAACACTATTTGTATAAAATTAAATTTTTGTTGTTTTACATCGTTCATAACATGACGACGATTGACTTGTGTTTTCAACACACGAATTAATAATCACTTTTTGTTTCGATTCTAAAAATGAAACGATACCAATGGATATAGAAGATACATTAATTGTATAGAAAACAAATTGTGTTCAAAAATCTTATAGCAAAATGAATAGCACACATTTTCATTGAAATTAGTTATTATTATTTTCCAATTGCATTCTCTTTCGTTCGGTTTGGTGATATAAAAAGCGACCACACAAGAGACGGGGCATTCGACATACAGCAAAGAAAATTAATAAGCACGGTCTAATAAAATGAGAAAAATCACACATCAGCAATATCATTTTAATATCGATTTGTATAATGTAGCCAATTGTTTTGTGGGTGCTAACATAACAAATTATAACAAAAATTGAAAGTGATTGGTTTGATTTATTAATTTACACCAAAAAAAAAATGATTTATCTATCAATAAATTCGAAAGATAAAAAATAGTAACAGCATCAACATCATCATCAACGACAACGACGACGACAAGAATAAACAGCAACAACAAAAATTCTCAGTCTGCAATTCAAGTGGGAAAAAAGCCTGAAGTGTACAATTAAGTTTAGATAAATGAATCTAGTGTAAGGATCAAATTGTTTCTTTCACATTTTGTTTCATTTTATTTTTCGTCCTTCATTTGATTTGGTGTTTAACATAAGCTTGCTACAGCTGCTGTGTGACCACGCGTACTATAGTGAAAGCGAACACTGTATGCAACGCAGCGCGCGTGCAAATCTTTCTCTCTTTCTCTGTCTATGTGTGACTGTGTGTATGTGCGGTGCATACATTTGGTCAAAGTTATAAATCAATTATTATCTGTAGCCCCCGTGCGCGCGCGCGCTCCACATATATAAATACTAATATCCATCGTGCATCCGGTAGTAATATTAGAAATAATGGCTGTTGAAATTTTGGACGAAGATCATTTGGCCATCAGCGGTATTGTTACAGTTGTAATGCAAATCATCTTTTTTATAATTGCCGCTGCATTTCAATTGGATAAATTAACGGATTTTGCTGGTGGTGCAAATTTCATAATAATTGCACTATTAACATTCTTTCTCGGCCAAATAAATCGACCGACCAAGGTAAGATCTAGGAATTATTAACATTTGCCAACCGTTTTTTTCTTCTCTTTTGCATTTGAAAAAGCGAAATACAAAATCATCGCACACAATAAAATGCAAATGATGTAAAACGAATTTATTGTATTTCTATTTGTCTATTACATTATTTTTGTATACAGTCATTCGATAGTAGGCAGTTATATGTGACTTGTTTGGTATGTTTGTGGGGTGCACGTTTATCGGGCTATCTATTATACCGTGTATTCAAAATTGGACGCGATAAAGAGTTCGAGGATAAAAAACGGAACATTATTCGCTTTGCCGTATTTTGGACCTTTCAGGTATGATCCATTCTAGTTTTTTTGGCCGTTGGCGGCGCGTGCCGCACACAACAAACCCATTCATAATTTTCACTTTTTGTTCGCAACCCACTAATAAAATGCAAATTTTATTTTCGTTCATTTCTGGAAAAATATATGTGCTCACAAGTCTCTCTCTCTCCCTCTATCTATCTCTTTCACTGCAAACTAAAACATCCAACGAAAAACATAACAAAAATGGTTGCAGGCGTTGTGGGTATTCGTTGTTTCACTTCCTGTTATTCTAATTAACTCACCCCGTCACGCACAATACAACAAAGCACCGCGTACTATGACCACCATTGATTCAATTGGCACAAGTATGTTTGTTATTGGCCTTCTGACTGAAACATATGCGGATTTGCAGAAATTTTCATTTCGCCAAGATCCAATAAATCAAGGCAAATTTTGTAATGACGGTACGTATGACTGCATCGATGGTTGAACGTATGTGTTTGGTATATTTTGAAATATGTACGGTTTTTCGTTTGCCAAAAGCTTTGCACAAACAATATACGATTAATGAACCAAACACATTCACAAACCATAACGAATTCGTTATGCTTGATTTTGCATTGTATTTGACTTTATTTTCCATTCTTCTTCTCTCTTTTTTTTTCGATTTTGGTGAATTTTGTGATAGGTCTATGGAGTATGTCGCGGCATCCAAACTATTTTGGTGAAATACTCATTTGGTGGGGTGTTTTTGTATGTTCGATCAATGTCATTCGTGGAATTGAATGGATGTGCATAGTGTCACCATTATTTACAACATTAATTATATTATTTTTATCCGGCATTCCATTGCGTGAAAAATCATCCGATGAAAAGTACAGACAGTACGTATTTTGTTTTGAATAATTGTTCTTTTTTTTTAAATAAAATTCATACCAATTGTTTAAATCATAGCCTCTGAAGATCCAATGACAATGGTTCGAAGAAAAATATTAAAATTTGCAAAACGTTCATCTTCCGAATCTATGGTTTAAATATCTTGTCATTTCTAATTTTAATACTTTCTCTCTATTGAATATGTTTGTTTGACGCAATGTGCAGTAATCCAGAATATCGTAAATATAAAGAATCAACATCGCCGTTGATACCAATCCCACCGTCAGTTTATGTTGAAGTTCCATCCGCGCTAAAGTTTATCTTATGCTGTGAATTTCCGTGGTACAATTCGTTGGATATAAAACGTAGCGAGCACAGTTCGTATGGCGTATCAATGGCACATTCGCATTCACACATTCATACGCATACATAGCAGTCGGGTTCACGTGCAACACCCACAAGCACAACAGCAATAAGTGCTCAACCGACAACAAATACATACCGGGCCTACAATGGACACGATCAGGTAATTGTTGAGCATCGTGAATCGACTGGACGCGGAGTTATTACGACTATTGTATAAGATTAATAGAGAAAAAATACATACACACACACATACAAAAGTAAACAAACACACTGCATAAATTGTATTTTCAAAGACAATTGAAGCTATTAATAAAACACACATTTTTTTAGCTTGATACATTCAACAAAGTATCTATAAAAGGGAATTCACCATCCATGCACACAAAATAAAAAAAAAGAGAAGAAAAATAAGAAAACCATTCAATGAATTTACCATAATTAATCTAGCCTACCAACGGAACCTTATTTACATTTACACAGTACTTAAAAACGAAATGAAAAATTAAAAACAAAACAAAAAAAATGGTTCAAAGTGATGTCTAATACCAACATTAACAAAAATAAAGATTTATCTATTTTTATTAAATAAAAATCCTAAAAACACATCGAAAATCAATTGACTGTAAAAGCTTCAATCCGCTGTTGAAATAACATTCCTTAGCGCAAATCAACAACTTTGAATGGATACAGTCGATAGATTTTTGTTCAGTGAATGACAGCCACATAATAAATATTTAATTAACTCAAGCTAAAAAAAAGTGATCTGACCCACATTCTGATTAATAACATCACAATTTAAATTTAAAAAAAAACTCCAATAAATTAACAATGAACATTTCCAATCCAAGGTTAACAGAACATTTTAAACAAAAAACAAATCAGTATTCGATTTTTCAGGATTATATCAATCTTTAAACTTTAAACCGAAGAAAATTTCTATATTTAAGTTCTAAAATGTAGAATTAAAATTTAAAAAAAATATCAACATTTTATGAAACCATCCCAATTGCTCATATCAATGAAACATATTGATGTATTTAGTACAATACTTTTTTTTCTCGTCTGCATCATACACTCGCATACATACACATACACACACATACCAAACGAAGAAAAAAATCCACTGCAAAAATAGTGATTAAGAAACCAATTAATTATTTACAAAATTATAGAAGAAGTTATATGTATATTAAACAACTGAACTGTTTTAATTGTTAGGCTATTCCTGTTTATCAGAATAACAACAAAAAGATGAATATTTCTTATTATTATTATTATTATATTATTATTCTTATTATTGAAGATGAAGTAGGATTCTAAAGCTAATAATCAAATTTTCTTCGATATTTACAAAAAAAAAAAAAAAAATATTAAAAGATAGCGCAAAAATTATTTTCAAATGATTGAAATTCACATTTATATTTAAAAAACAAAAAACAAAAACATGAGAAAAAAAGATAAAAATGAAGAATTGGCGGAAAGGAACATCGATTAGAGGAAGTGTGTGAGATAGAGAAAGAAGGAAGTCCAAAACCGGACATCGGAAAATATGCGCCGTTTATGTGCCAATGATTGAATGTCTTTCAATAAATCTGTCTAAGTAGCTGGTATTAACATATTACAACCAAAGATATTAAGATATATTTATTATTTATGACACATAGAATTTAACATCTAGTAGAAGATAATGTATAAAAAAATAACAACAAATTACCATTTAATGAACATAAGAATTGATTCATGTTTAGATGATTTAATAAAAAATTGAAAAATATTCTCATAAATTAGGAAACAAATAAATCAACGACAACCAATAATCTCGTCTTTTTACTTTATTTAATTTTTATTCATTATCTTCAAGATTCTTCCTTTTTAAACAAATTCGTTTTTGTTTGCGACATTTCAATCATTTTCAACGTTAGAATGTACTAAAAATGTTAAAAATTTTGTTTATTGACTAGCAACATCGAGTTTTGGTTGTTTAGTCTCAATATTACATTCATCTTGGCTTTTGTCTCCAACAGGTGTTTGTTCAATGGCCACAGTTGCTTGTTGTAATTGCACTTGATTTGCAACGGATGTGTCACATTTCATAATTTCTCGCAAAGCCATTGTCGCATAAGATGATGAAGGCAGTGTAAATGTTAGAATTAATGCTTTTTGTTTGCCGTTTTCCATACTCTTTGGCTCGGCTTCACCACGGATTTTCTCCACATCGGATTGAATTAGCACATCTGTTTCAGTGTCGTAATTCATAAAATACCAATTCAAATCAACCAGTTTGATGAATGCCTTACGATATGCACCAGTTAAAGAGTAGCCTCTGTAAAAAAGATTTTTTTTCTTCAAAATATCGACTTTGACAAAAAAGAAAATGTAAACTAACTTTTGTTTGCGTTTCAATTTTTCGGAGGATAGATCATCTTGTTTTAATCGTTCTTCGTACCATTGTGAGCAATCGTTTGACGGATAGGTAATGTCATATCCCGGCAATGGTAAAACCACATCAAATATGTTGTATTTATTTGAATCGATGTCGATTTTTGTCAATGGTTTTACCATCGCTTGGAAACGAGACACATTTGTATTTTCCTGTACACTCTCAGTGTCGGTTATTTCTTCCTTTTTATCGTCCTTAGAGTCATCGTCATCAACATCCACATCAATGATTTCATTGTCTGCATCATTTTTGTCAACAAACACCAAATCGCCTTCACACAACTGCAAACCGTATGTCGCTATTCGACGCGATACCATTTCATTCCATATCAAACTTTGATATGCATGAATATACATGAGACGTGCGTTGCGTGGAATCTATCGTATTATATTTAAAAAAAAAAAAAAATAATTTAAGAAAATATCATTTACAAGCATCAAAATTATGCTTACACTTTCAAGCGAATTTACATAATCGTTCGGACCATTTTTGACAAAACCCGATAGAAGTTTGTATTCAATACTTCTTCCGCTTCGATCATGACGTTTTAATAATTCTAATGCCTCTTTGGCATTTCGTTTCTTCCACCATAGCTGACGAACCGCATGCATATCGGGTACGTCATTTGCGCGTGGTTTTAAAATGCACTCACAAGCCTACAACGAACAACAGACAAATTCAAAAATAAGAAAAAAAATGTAGAAAATAATTTTTGAATTTAAATTTTTTTTGAACAAAATTTACTTCTTTAAAGTTTCCTTGCACCAAATATAAACCAATTTTATGCGTTGGCACCTCAGAATGATTTCCAAATCGCTGGTGACCATAATAATTTATAAAGCCTTTTTCTTTGAAAGTTTTCAAGGCTTCAATCACATCGTCGTCGGCAGCAGTCACTTGACGCAGAGCAATACGAAAACTGCAAAAAAAACATATTTTTAAAACAATAGGGCATTTTTTTTATTTTCTAAGTGAATTGAAGCCTACCGATTTCCTTGAAGCATACCCAATTTCAGAGGTTCATCTCTAAAAGTAAAACCGCCCACATACATATGTCGTGCTTTTTGTGCGGCTGCCACAATCATTGATGGTTCTCGTTGTCGAACGCATGCCCACTGTGTGGTTCGGCCTCGTTTATCTTTTGTGCCGGCATATGTGATGGCCGATGCCTTGCTAATGCCCAAAAATGAAGCCAAACTTGAGACCGCTTGCATTGTATCAATATTATCTTTGTGCAATAAAAAGTACGTGTATTCATGTGGCCAAACCCATTGACGTCTGCGATCATCTAAAAAAAATTTACAATCTCATAATGAACAATTTTATTTCACATAAAAATAATTCGCCGGTACATACGTTTTCTATTCAGTTTTGTGCATTTTATAAATTTCCGATCGTCTTTATCGAATGTAGTGCTATTTACGGATGAAAAGTTTCCTTTGATCAATTGATGAATTTGTGTTCGTTCAGTTTTCTCCATTGAAGTTGCATCGATCTGTGAATGAAATGGTTTAATTTCAATTTTCAGTACTTCGGAGAAGGAAAATCTCATTTGTACCAAAACTTCGTCATTGCATTGTTTATCGGCTTTTTCGATGGCCAAAATTGCATCAAATTTTTCCTGTGTTATCAGACGAATGAGATCCGCTTTCTCTGATTCATTGGATGCATCTGAAATTATTGGACCTTCTTAAGAACAGTATTTTGAAGAATGAATTGAACATGGAACTCACTTTCATTTTTGGGTGGTTGGGGTATCGAAAAATTCTCTAGTTCACACAGTTTACCATCGAATCCAATTTCATGGACATGAAAATCTGAAATTCTTCAGTTCAAATTGGAAATTAAAACATTTTCATTTTGCGATATTGTATTATTAAATACAGCATTATCGGTTTACGAATTTTAAATTTTAAAAATGAGAACTCTCTCTCTCTTTTGACTCGTAATAGATCGTTAGAGGTGGACAAAAAGAATAAAAATCAGAATTAACCTTTGTTTAATGATTCCAGTGAATCCATTTGTGGTCGTTGTGTATTCGGTTATGCCAATTTCATTTTCTTTCAGCGACGAGTAGATGACATTCTGTCTCGCCGGTCTTGTTGTATTATTTCTAAATATTTGCAAATAAATTAAATTCCTTATTCAATTCACGAAAATCGATTTTAAAACTAACGCTATGTAACTTACTGTGTGGATTGATATGGCCGCTTACGATGATGATTATTTCCAAAATGTTTTCCATGATTTCGACCCATTTTCTATTTAAATTTATATTTTTTTCTATTTACCGCATGCTTAAATTTCTGTACGTTGACACAAATATAATACTCAATGGTGTTGGAGTGCGTTCATGACATCTTGAACGTAATCGTCAAACGTCATTTCTATTTTTCTGTTGAATTTGACATTTCTGTATATTACAAATATCATCAATAAACACATCAAAAATATATTGTACATCGTAACAGAATATTTGTTTACAATTTGAACGAAACGTGATCAATTTTAAAATATGGTTTACATCACATTTCCTACAAACCATACGGAAGAGGAGCAGATGCTTCAGGCAAAATACCAAAAGCTGAAGAAAAAGGTATGCACAATGGAATTTTTAAATCGAGTGACGCTATGTTTACATTGTGCCGTTTCTGTTTGTTTTGTTGAATAGAAAAAGGCGTTACAGGCTCATAAAGCGCCAAAGCAAGAAACTGAGAAGCAATTGATTCCAAAACGAGCAGTTGATGCACGCGATGCCCGTGAAGTGGCACGTAAATTGTTCAAAAGTGGTGCGATTCCGGCCATTCAAAAGCCACAGATGAAACAAGATCAGATGTCATTCAAGCGGCCAAAAGGACAGGAGAGAAAACGCGTTGTACCCGAATCGAATGTTGCATCATATCAACCATTTTCAGCGACACAAGGTTCAGATAGTTTTCAGAGTGCCAATACGGCTGCAACACTGGATAGGGATGCAAATCGTGTACACAACTGTATGTGATTGAATTCATGAGTTTTAAAACGAATTTATATTCTTTTCTAAGAGTGTCTTTAATGTGAACTAATTGAATTTTTTTTTAAATTTAGTATATCAACAAATCGCAACCGAACGTGATCGTGAAGAACGTGGTCTTACCGAAAAGAAAACCGCCGAACCAGCTCTTACAACTCGTACGGATAAACAACGTACAGGCAACACAATTTGTGTTTCGGGAAATAATGTAACCGAAGAATTTTTACGCAATCAATTCGCAACGTTTGGCAAAATTGTGAGCGTTTCAATGGAAATTGAAAAGGGACGAGGTTTTATTACTTTTATTAAAACTGAATCAGCCGAAAAAGCTATTAGTGAGATGCATTCGAAAACTATTTCGGGAATTTCATTACAAGTACAATTAGCACGCAGACAACCACAAATTGAACCAATCAATCATGCATCATCATCAGTAGTCTGGTCGACGCTGGGTAAGATTGAATCTTGAATCTTTTACTTAATTTAAATCACTTCAATGAAATATTGAATTTCATCATTATTTATCTATTTTCAGCTGCAAGTCATTCACAAAAAGGTGGCAGCGCTAAAGACAAACGAAAAATGGTCGAGTATGACGATGATGATATATTCAATTAAATTCAAACTACAAAAAAAAGTATATAGGCTAAGACATTTTTTTCTTCGAAATCATCAATAAACAAATTAAATTTAAAAAACGTGACAATTTTACTTTTATAATAAAAAAAAATCAAATTTCCTATTATAGTAGTAGATTCAATAAACGAAAAGAAGCAAAAATTTGTTGTTATTTTTCATATTTATTTTTATTGAATTTGAAATAAGAAGAGAACAGAGTGCATTAAATTTCCTTTATATTTTTTTATTGTAAATTATTTTTCGATTATCAAAAACCAAACCAAAAAAAAAAAATATCATCAAAAATGGTAGTTCGTTTATGAGAAAGAAAGAAAATGTGTGAAATTGTGAATGGAGTTATTGCCAAAAGACTTCAAATCGTTTTGAACAAAAAAATGCAACATTTTTGTTTTTCGATGAACCGATGAGCGTTGTGTGGTACGGTGAGATAGAGGAAAATTGAATTCAATGTGCGTGTAATATGAACGTTATTTTGAATTAGATCATAATCATCTACAATGTTTGTGTGTGTGCGAGCACATGTGAATATAATGAATGAAAATTATTTTAATCTCTATGTTCTATTCGCTAATTGTATGTGTACGTGTGTTTTTTTTTGTATATGTTTGGGATAATTCTTGCAATTTGTTCTCGTTTTTTTGGTGAATATTAAATGTCGATTGGGTCGTCGCAATAATTTATCAGCACTGAAATCGATTTGATAATCGAAAAGAAAAGGGATGATTGTATTTAGCGTCTGCCTAAGTTATCCGGTGGATTAAAATAGTCCCAATGATGATGGTGCACCGAACGATCTCCACTTATGCCGAGCATCATGAGACTGGCCACAATAATGATTAAAATTACCAAAACTAAACTAAGGTCTTTTTGTTGATCATCTTGATTTTTGGTTAAACCTCGCAGAAAATCGACCAATGAATGACCAGCTGTATTAAGTGATGAGCTAAGTGCACGACCACAAGCCCGAATCAGTTGACCGCTTAGATCAGCAATCGTAAGATCTTGACCGTTGGTACGAGCAACAGCACCGCCACCATGATGCGAATGATGATGCCGTCGGCTGCACTCTTCGTCTGATGACGATTCGGCGCGACGCGTGTGCTTACGTGATCGATGTTTTGCCGGAATGGCGGACGGTGGTAACGATGATTCATCTTCAGAAATACCGGTTCGTAGTTGATAGAATGATGCTGGAATTTCGGTTGTTGGTGTGTATTCAGTCGGTGTTTGTGGTCGCTTTGGTGTATTGTCACTTTTTTCTTTCTTTTCGTCGGTTACCTTCTCGTTGGTTTCGGTTTCCGTTGGTGTGACTTTTGGTTCGCTTTCTTGAGGTGATGGCGGTGGTGTTGTTTGTGATGCCGTCTGCGGCTCTGATTGTGATGCAGACGACTGAATAGGTAACGTTTCACGTACACGTTCAATAATCTCTTGCATAACTTCCGGTGTGATTTGTAAACTATTAACAATTGGTTTGGTTTCGGATTTTGCGATTGGTACCGTCGTTGTGTCATCCGATTGAATATTCACCACAGTCAATGAATCAACTTGAGCATGTGTCGGTTCCGCACTTTCACTAGATAAATCATTAACAGGTTCGGGTGTGAATTGATTCAAATCATGTGTCGATGCAATCGATAATGTTTCAGCTTCAGCCAATGGTACAGTAATTGTTTCCGTTATTTGTGACGCATTTGCTGAAGATTTTCGTCGTGGTGGTGGCTGTGGCACTTCAATGGTTGATTTCTCGACAATATCTTGTTGTTTATTTTCATCGATTGCTTTTGGCGTTGATTCACGCGCCAATGAACTGTCGATTTCATTACCCAACATTTGATATCGTTGAATTGCCGCATTTATAATACGTTCGTCCTCTGTGTCTAAGTGTGTGTCATCAACATCATCAGCATATGGAACATATTCACTTTCGGCTGAATCGGTTCGATAATCGATCTTTTTTGGCGGCGATGAATCTTGGTCAATTGGATGCATTATTAATGTCGCATCCATTTGAACGGGTGAACGTGTAATACGCTGTTCAATTATCAATGCCGATGGTGTGATTGGTCGACTTGATTGACGTTCGGTCGATGCACGTGAACGTTCTGAATATGAACGTTGATTTGATTCACGAAATTTTTGTATTCCTTTCGATAAGTTGTCATCACTTGTTCGTGTGCTGTGATCGTGCGGTTGCTGCTGTTGGGTATCACTGCTTCGTAAAATCTCTTCAACCGTACGTGAATATTGTTCGGCTGTTTCGTGATCAAGTGGCACATCTTCATTCAAATACAAATCATCAATGTCCAGTGAGGTTTGGGTTGCCATTTCGGCACCAACAAATTCTCGTGTTGAAAATTCAGAATCGTCAAATGATCCCACAACTGCTACTTGCTCGGCGTCATCGTCATTGTCGTCGAATTTTCGATCGATATTCGATTTTCGGCGCTGTCTTTTGTCGCGCGGTGGTCGTGGCGGTGGCGGTAATGGACGATTTTGTATTTTAGGCGGATAAAATTCGTTATCTTCATCGTTTAATTCGTCGTCAATTTCTTCATATTGTGTACCATCGGATGGAGCAATTGATGGTGGTCTGAAATCATACGGAAAATCATTTAATGTTTTTTGAAGGAGATTTTTCCTTTTGAAAAAAAATAAGAAGAATCATACTTGTGCTGATCAATCAAACTTGAGCTTGAACCTCTCCGTGGTGGTCGGGCTGGTGCCGAAATGTTAAAGCTACGTTTTTGCCGTTCTGGAAATGGTGAATCTTTAAACATAGCTCTTGAGCTGTCCGCTTGCAATGTGTCGCCAAGTGATTTGGTTGAACGTTTACGGCGAGTTGGCGCTGGTGGTCGAGCTGGTGGCTCTTTCTTTACCGTTGCATAGCTTATTTCAAAATCAAATGAAAAACAACGAATTACACATCACATTTCAATAAATCTAAAGTCAACTATAAAATGTTACCCATTTGTCTCTTTAATATCGATGGTATATCGACTATTGTTCGGTGAATATTTTTCAAGGATTTCCGTTTCTCCATCAAATTGGACCTCTTGGTTTTCGGGTGCCGGATCAGATTTCGAAGAAATTGATCGATTTTTACGTCTTGGTTTGACAATAAAACTAGCATCTGCCTGTTCATCAATTGGTACAGTGAACGAGGGCTCACTTCGATATACTAAAACCTGAGTTTTCAATAACAAATGAAAAGATACGGTTTTTTTTTAATTTATCCATAAAAATTAAATCAATTTATTTAACAAACCTCTTCGTTAGTTTCAATTGAATCCTGTTTTGGTGGTATGCGTCCCTTACGACGCCTTTTTGGTACTTGCGGTTTAGCATCGCTTGGACGAAATTCGCGATCATTATCAATGTCCGAATCAAAGTGTTCATCGCGGCTCAAAATGTTCGGATGATCTAAATCATCAACAAATTCATTGTCATAAAACGATAGATTTTCATCATCATGTCGTGGAAAATATTGTGTTGCGACTGGAATTTCATGATCGGAAAGATTATCATGGCGATAATCATCGTATGATTCAAAATTTCGATTATAACCATCGTGTCGACGACGCAATGGTTTGCTTGGTTGTTCTGTGAAATGATGATATTCATCGGTAAAATCGTCAGCATTGTTATCATACGAATAACTAGCATGACCTTCACGAATTGCTGAGCTTATGTATTTGCTAATTTCGGCATTATCTTGTGAAACGCCACGTTGTCGCAAGAAAAATTCATCATCGTCAATGTCTTCAATGACACCAGTTCGTCGACGATCACCCGAACTGCCCGACGATTGTGTTTCTTCGGTAGAAAAATTTGAATCGGTTCGTATCCGTCGGCCGTGTGCATCTCGTTTCGGTTCATCTGCTTCAAATTCAAAGGTCGGTGCATGTTGTTTGATGCCCATTATTTTATTACGCATTCGTTCACATTCTTCCCAATCAATATCACGATTACTTTCGTCCGATATCAAATCCGAATCTTGATGAACTAATGGCGGTTTTCTGGCCTTAAACTCTTGCTCACGAGCCCGTGATATTTGATGAATGGCTCGATTTTCTTCATCATAGCTGGCCAATTGAATTTGCTCTTTGGTTTGTAAAATTCCCAACGGTTCTTCTTCATCTTCCATTGATATTTTTGATGCCAAACGAATGCGACGCTCAACCGAATCCTCGTGCGATTCATCATGATGTGGAATCGATCCTTGCGGTATACTTTCACTGTCATCACCGCGATCACTACTTTTCGAAAATGACGATTTATTCCACTTTGATATGATTGAATTTTTTATTTTGGATGCTGTACGCGGTACGGTGGCAAAATGTGTTGAAAACGATGACGACGATGGTTGTGTGGCCGTATCACGTTCGGTGGCTGTACTTTCGCTCACAAAATCAGTTACATCATGATCATCGGCAGTTGATTGCTGCTGTTGTGGTTGTTTGAAACGATTGAATATTTTTGGATATGAGCCAAATTCGAAGCGTTTTTTTGAACCGACCGTTTTCGATTCAAAAATTTCTTCCGTTGTTACACTAACAACAGTTGGTGCATCTTCTGATGGGCCACATGTTTCATCAACGGTCATTGTGGTTGGCTCATCAGCCGACATGTCCGGCTGTGTGTCATTTCGTGATGATAACTTGAATTTTTCGGGCATTTTGAATTTAGGTAGTTCGGGTTTTGACATTTTTGGCATGTGAATTGATTTAATTTTATTAGCAAAATCGATGCGTTTGAATCTTTTTCGTTCTTTTGGGCTTGTTTGTGATGTTTTCGGACTGGATTTCAAACTTGATTTCAAGTTTGAGCCACTCGTTTTTTGTGAGCCACTTCCATTGCTTGATTTTAAACTGCGTTTGAATTTCGTTCGTAAGTTCGATGCTTGCGATGAAATTTTATTTTGTAAGTTTTTAGTCGTTTCGCCGGCATTTGTCATAAACGATTTCTTTTTTCGATCCTCTCGTCGTAGTGGTAACTCTTCGATAACGCTATCATCAATTTGACTAGTGTGTATATCTTCGGTACGTGAAACATCAGTGAATGGTGTAATCGATCGAATTGGACTTTCGCTTCCATCATAACTGATTCGTTCTTCGTGCACAATATCGGGTTTTGGATTTTCGTCGGTGGTCGGTGATTCGGGTTCGGTAATTGTGAAAACGGGCCGGTCAAAGCTTTGTTCTGGTTTTGTATTTGGTATGGGTTCACCTATGGGCTCATATTCGTGATCGCTATGAATTAGAAAAAAAAAAAGATATGAAAAGGCAAATCTCTTTTTT
The DNA here is from genome assembly GCF_009176525.2 of Contarinia nasturtii. Classification (NCBI taxonomy): domain Eukaryota; kingdom Metazoa; phylum Arthropoda; class Insecta; order Diptera; family Cecidomyiidae; genus Contarinia; species Contarinia nasturtii. Next base: position 3,390,113 of record NW_022197544.1, read on the forward strand.
ATGAATGTATATAGTTAAATCTACGCTATAATAATGGTACCGACTATTAAATTTACCGAAATGGTCGTCGGTTGGTCGATGTATTCGAAAAGTCAAGTCGATCGGTTGGCAGTGATTTATTAAAACTAACTCCTTTGGAAATTTTCGTATTCGCCGCATGCGGAGAAATGTGATCAGAATCAATTTGCGATAGATTATTTTCAAAACCAATGGTTTTTGTCACTTTCAGCGGTTGGCCCAAATCTGAAATGCCTGAATCATGGTCGAAGCTTGTTTGTGACAAATTTCGACGGCGTCTGTTTAGTATATTCGATGTTCGCATGTCCTTTTGACGTATGTATTGCGGTTCAATTTGTTGGTTCATTTGTGGTGGAGCAACTTCACTTGCACGTCGTTCGGGTAAATCACCAGCTGGTGGTAATAATTTATCATGATTTTTCTTCAATTCCATTTCCACGGCTTGTTTTTGCGTTGGTGTCGGCGTTCGATATCGATTTTGTAAAAATGGTGAACAAGATGGATCCCGTTGTCGTATATAATTCGAGGCGATGTGAGTTGTTCGAAGATCTAGCGTTGAAACGTTTCGCGATTGTGATGGTGTGGTTTGTGCACTTTTGTAATTATCAAAAATTTTACTATAGCTATATTCATTGGTTTCAGCTTCTTGTGACCGTAAGGTACTGTCGAATTTGGCCAAGTATTGAATTTGAAGTTTCGACGATTGCGTTGGCATTTCCACCGTTTCGACATCTTCAACTTTCATCAATTGTAAACTTTGATGTGTTGGTATCGGTTTTGGTTTAAACGTTTTGCCATCATTTGTATCGTCATCGACACTTACGGCCACGAGTTTTGGCAACGGTTTTTGTTCAACATTCTGTGATTTCGTTAGCATTAGTACCTTTTCTTCATCGCATACATTTTGATTCGCTACACGTTGATCATTTTTCATAAATTGTTTTTCAATGTCGGTTTTTCGTGGTATATCTTCAACAAAATTTGAATCAATGCCACTGTCCGGTTCCGTTTCGACCGATCTTTTTGCATATAAATCAGGTTTTTGCGGCAGATTTTCGGTTGAAGACAATATGAATCGACGATTTCCTTGGGACTGCATGCTCAATGGCGATGCAATCTCCGTTTTTGGTGATGTAACAGCAGCAGCTGCAATATCTCTGGATGGTGCAACTTCGATCTGGGTGTCAGCTATTTCCATATTTGAATTACGAATAATTTCATTAGAATCATGATAAAAGGTACGTTCGTTTGGAATTCGAGTTTGTTGGAATTGAAATGGTTGTTGAATACGTTCATTTGACACCATTTCACTGCTGGCCCGATCAAATGATGCAGACGATCGATTGAACATTTTTCGCCGTAGGATTGTTGATTGTGATGGATCTTTTTGCGTTATACTTGACTGTGACATTCGTTTGTTTAATGTTGTAAACGGTTGTCGCTCTTCACTCATTCGCTTACGCAATAATGACGACGTCGATGGATCTCGTTGTTTAATAAATTGTTGTGTTTGTGGTTGAACTGCACCCATATTTGTATAACTTACACTTCGATTGCCTAAGACTTGTTGATCGATGACAAAATTATTGGTGACCACATTTTCCGGAGCAAATTCCGGTGGTATGTCATAATTTGTTTGCGGCGGGTTGGGCAATGCATTGGCGATTGGAACATTTATTGATGCAATCGGCATGTTCATGTTCGGTGTATTTTGTTCAATGGCGGTCGATTCATGTTGGTCTTTGAATCGAGCTCTAACATGAACACATGGTTCAAAATCATCGGCCGTATTGTAGCCCACTGGATTCACTCGTTCGGGTAATAAAGATTTCGTTTCATAGAATTGACAAGCACATCGTACATCTAATGCAACCGCTTGGGCACTCTCTGATCGTGATGGCCGTTGTAGCCTTGGTCTTGGTCTCGAACCCACAGACGATGATCGTAATCGTGCTGACATCTTTCTCGTTTTTTTTATTCGAGTTACTTACGTTTAAATTTGTGTGATTTTTTGTTCTTGTATCGATTAAAATTTACAATCGTCAAAGCTCAACGCGTCTTGTTTTCCACACACACTTTGACCTTGTTTCCATACAAAAACATCGTCTAAAATTAGCCAATTTATATTGAAACTGATACCTTCAACTCATTCATAAAACTTCAATATTTTTTTCCTTTCTCACACACACACACAAAAATATATCTAAATATATGTTTTCGATAAATACTAATCATAAAATTCGTTATATAATAAGTTGCGTTTTTCTATCAATTAAAGAACTAAAATTTGTTCGTGTATTTTAGAAATGTTCGTTGTAAATTTTCGTAATTGTTGCATTTTGCGTTATCGTTGCTGGATTCTGATATTTTATTGAAACCCGCTGAAAAAAAACTCTTTAACTTGTTTTAAAACAAACTGGAATTACTCAAGTCTATATTGAAATTTGGTACTTGGTTATAGCGGAATTGAAGACGTACGCAAAAAACAAATGCAACTCAAATGATTACTGCACTTATTCAATGTTCGGATGCAGTTCAATTTTGAACTCGGTGGGACTATGAGCGAATGAGTTTGGTGGAAGAGTTTGCGAAACAAGTTATTCGAAACGAATATCGAGACTAATCACAGTGAACATGAATGTGAATAGCCGTCACATCGCTCACACTTATGATGTTATTTCGTCTCTTTTTGTCCTGTCTTTTTGGGTTCCTTTTTGTTTTGGCAGAATTTATAAAAATAACGAAATGTAGGCTAGCTGAGAGTGGCAAAAACGACGTAAAATTTACTCAAACTCGATCACTCGACTCTCTCCCTCTGTACTATACAATCGGGCCACATATCTCAATGCAGATTAAACCAACAAATAATCAGTTTCTCAAATGAATTTACGCCCGTTTCACTCACTCGACTTTTTTTATTGCATGTATTCTGGGTTGTCGAATGCGAAAATTGCAGATGTTAGTGAATTTTTTTTTCGCGACACAATCAAGTGAATGTAGTACGGGTGTACATAATAAAGAGGAACTACTTTGAAATGCTTTAAAAAAATAAGAGAAAAATAGAATGAGTTTTATCGATGGTTTAGATGAACAATTATGAACAAATTGGCATATTTTTTGTGTGACACACACTCGCAACGAAACAAAACCAGAACAAAAACACCACTTTTTTTAATGCAAAAAGTAGCTTTTGTTTAATTAAATGTTCTTCTCGTTTGCTCGTTGAGTTTGGTATCGCATTTTTTGCCTTCTTTTTATCCGCGCCTCTCATTATATGTGTCGTATTTATTTGCCAACACAAATGGTTCAACATGAAATGTGAGCATCTTTCAAAACATCCACAGATCAAGTGAGTCAAAGAGTTGTGAAGCAAGACGAGAGAAAATGGTCAACTCATTTGAAAATTAAATACAATTTTCAATTTTATTTTTATCTCTCGGGAGACCGCGCTGAAAATGAACGAAACAATTTTCCGTTTTTTTTTACTCTCTATTTAATCATCGATGTCATTTTGGCACACACGCAGAAAACACCAAAATTTCATTTTCCTTTCATTTGCCATGACTTCGCTTTTCTCTCTCGCACACTCAATCTCCCGGTAAAAGGCATGTGTCGTTCATTTTTATTCGGATGCGCGTTGACGTCTGTACTGTGTATCTCAAATGGCTTTTTTTATCGTTGTAACAACTTCCTACAGTTGTGAAACATTTCATACTTTTACTTTTTTTTTCCTATATGAATCTTCCTCTATCATCGTCTTGCCCTGTTTTGCCACACTGTTCAACGCGTGCATACATGCTTCAAACACGCATTTACAATAATAAATCACGACTATGTTGAATCAGTGGCTTTCAAACTATTTTCTATGGTCGACATTATGTAATTAGACTAAAACGAATGTGTCTGCAATGCTTGTTTTTTCTATCGAAGTGCAGTGTACACGTTTTTTTTCTTACTTAAAATGAAAATAAAATGTGTTGCCCCATTTTCGATCCGACCGAATCCAACTTGACTTTTCGACATTTTAACGAATTAGAAAAAATAAACATACAATTTGCTGAATGATGAACAAAATGGAACATATGATATACACATTACACACAAATACAACAAGATTATACAAACCTCAAGTCAGACCAACGTTTGGATACTTTGATGTGCTCCGGTAGTTCAACATCCTCTTTATCCGGACCCTTTTCGGCTGCCAATTTCTCTTGGTATTCTTCGGTCGACTGTGAAAATTTTACTTTTTTCTCTTCCTTCACTAACACATCTTTTCTTCCGTCCCCTTTCGATGCAGCATCTTCTGATACATTTGCATCTTTTTCTACATTAACACTTTCATCGATTTTAATTTGAATATCAGATACAGGAGCTGAGTCATTGTCCTTTATTTCTTCTACTTCATTGAGCTTTTGTGTTTCAATCGTTAGAATTTCTTCGATCGTTTTTAATTCAATAACTTCGTCCGGTATTGGTTTATTGTCATCAACTGTTGATTTTGTTTCAGTCGAATTTGCGAATTGTTTTATCCGTTCATCTACAGCGTCTTCGTATTCATTTTGTTTTTGAAGATTTTCTTTGAATTCATCTTTATTCAAAACCGAATGTAAAACTGCGCTTGCAAAAATGCTGCCCGGTTTTTTAAGTTTTTGAGCGTTTAGTTGTGTTATGGCACCGGGTGTTTCGATTTCTTCATAAATATGCTCTTTGGTTTTACGAGGTGCTTTTTGTGGTGGATCATTTTTAAATTCCTCTTCAAGCAATTCTTCAACGGTTGGTTCGTTATCTGAACCAGTTAAATTAGATGGTACCACAAAACCTTTTTCCTTTGGCGCTTCTGGTTCCCGCTGCTGTTGTTTATCTTCTTCTTTATTTTGTTCTCGTTCTACATCTTCGACTTTTCGATTTTCCTCACGCCGTTTACGTGATTCGCTTGGCGATTCATCCAAGTGAAGAATTTCCACAATATCATCACTGTCACGTTTCTCCAAATATGCAGCAACATTTTTTCGTTCAGCCTTTGGTGAATCTTTCAATCGAATGATTCGCGTGTGTTCGGTCAGCACAATTTTCTTTTTTTCGGGCAATGGAAGCGTTTTAATGGTTGTTACTTTCGTTTTTTTCGGTGCGCCTTTTTTATGCAATTGTTTGTCGGCCATTGTTTTTAATTTTTCAACAATTGGATGACAACACTTTACCTGTTGCGGTGATTTTTCACGTTCATCCAAATCGTCCGCTCGAGTTTTGGCAACTTGAACTTTTTTTGGTGCCGAATGGCTTCGTTTTAAAAATGATCGCAACGCAAAACGTTTTGATTCTTCTTTTGGTTTGAATGTTGATAAGTCTTGTTGTGATTGTGTTGTTGATGATTTTAATTTTTTTCGCTCATTTTCACGTTCTTCTTCGGCTTCAAGATCCTGTAATACCTCCAAAATGCCAGACGATGAATTTTTTACCGAACTTTTAACGCTATATGAATCGATAGCGCGTTGTGTATCAATGTTATCAAAATTGAATGAAAGTAGATCAGTTGGTGGTGCATTTGAATCGGACAGTAATGGTGTTGGTAATTCTAATGTTTGTTGTTCAATTTGACGGGCAATAGCGGCCGCTTGATCCAAATGTTGTGTCACCGATACTATTTCGGATGAACCTCTTTCTGATGCATTTGATAGTTTCTCACATTTATTCTCGGTGATTTCTGCCTTCTTCAATTGCTCAGCAACGTCCTGTGGATGCAAATAAGTCCAAGGATAACCACCCTGTGTGTATTCAAGATAAATGATTTTCGATTTTTTACAAAAGCGCATTCAAATTAACAGCTACGAACACATAAAACAAACAAACACACACACGCCGTTCAATACTTACCTTTTCCTTGTCCCGTCGAATATCCTCCCATCGATACGTAATCAATGGATGTGGTGGTGGACTTTGACTTTGTTCTCGATATAGTGAATAATCAAAATATTGATTTCCGTCCTTTTGATCAATGCCGTGGCTTGAGCCGCACCGTGAATTTGTGCCAAGTTTTTTGTCCGTTTCGTTGCTGGCTTTTTTTAATTCGTCTTGTACTTTACGTGATTCTTTTAGCAAGCCCAATACTTCACTATTCAATATAGCCAATGCTTCATCGAGCGGTGCATCGGGTGAATCACTTTTAATATTCGAAGCCTGTGCTTCGTCCAGTAAACTTGTTACTTGATCATTTAAATTGTCTAGGGCCGCATCCAAACTAGACAATCCAACATTCGTATTGCTCGTTACAGCATCGTTTTTCGTATCCAAATGTTGTTTAGATTGATTTGTGGTTGTTGTTGTTGTTGTGGTTATTGCTGGCAACGAACTATTTTTAGCCTCTATCCGACTCGTTTCCAAATCGATACTACAATTTGGCTCAGGGTCAGTGCTTTCTTTCGTAACAATTGTGTCACTATTATTATTGGTTATGGGATTTGCTGTAAAAATATCAGCATCAATTTGCACTTTGACATTGGAGGTGATTAATTGATTATCACGTTTCTCATTTACGACTTTCAATGCTGCGGTCGTTGCTGTATGAACAGCTTCCGTTGCTGCTTCTGTTATTTCATCGGTTGTCACAGGAATCGTATCACTTGTTTTCGTATCGTTCGATTCCGTTTGTTCAGCTGATGCCTGATTTTCTATTGTGAAATGGTATAAACAAAATCAAATTATAACATCAGATTCAATAACAAAACCGAAATAGAAATGCTTTGTAAATCAAACAAAAAAAAAAGCAAAATGCTTTCCACTTGGGAGGCAAAGGCGTGATTCACGCATTTTTAGTCAATGTTAATGAAATCAGACTTATTTATGAATTTTATGGGACGATTTTGTGTTAATTTTTATGTAGTAATTAAGTGATAGATGACAAATTTTGAACGATCAAGATCGTGGTAATTTCATTTGAGGTGTACTGAAATTTGATTTCGGATTTTCATGCTTAGCGAACGTATTTTTATTACAAGTTTAACATTTATTTTACGCACAAACATTGTGAGCAAGTGAAAATTATGGAAAAAGTTTGGCATTTCCGTTCATTAATCAGTTGAGTATATTAAAATATGAGCAATCAAAACCTATCCTATCTTAATAAACATTGTGTGCGCATGGATTTGAACGTAGTTTTCATTTCTATGTTTCGGATTTATACATTTATGCGGTTTGCCTTTTCATCTGGCCAAACAAAATGATGCGTCAGTCAGAAGCATGACAAAGAGAAAGAGAGCGATCGATCCAGTGGACAAGAGTGAGAAAGAGAGAGAGAAAGTTTGTGTTGTGTATGTGTTTGTGTATCTACTTTGTATTATACGGCAATTTTGCTCTAGAAAAACCGAAATGATATTTTTAGCCAATTATATTGATGCAATACTGTGGTGATCATGCTTCTTTATTTTCAGCTATTAATAATACACACAGATACCTATATACATAATACATCGTACATTGGATTTTCTATCAGGCATGTTCTTGTTCGTGTTTTACATTTCAACTATTCTGGCGCTCGAGCGTACGCTTTTTTCTCTCTGTCGATTTTTCGCTCTCCATCTATCGTCATCTCATCCATTGCCACTAACAATAATAATCCAGTCAATAAATATTTATCTTAACTACTACTGAGCGCCAATGTTATTTGAATCGTACAATGTTTTTTCTAATGGTTTTATTCATTTTATAAAGATGAAAACGAAAAACATTTACAATTATGCCGACACATTCAATATAAATTATCGATTTGAATGCCAATCGCCAAAAAAAAACGGAAATGAAAAATTGGTTACAAGATTCCGTTTGAAATTCTTATTCGTTGTTAACATTTAAAAAAAAACATACGTCATGAGAAATTTCAATAACGTTTATTTGGTGGGACTTTTGACGTAATTTTCTCTGGTTTTTCTTTGTTCATCTCGAAAATCTAATTGAAAGAAAATGCTCGTTTTTAAGAGAAAACGAAAAAGATTTTTCAAGAGGACAAGTGCTCGCCTACATTCTTTAAAGTAAGTAATATTTGAATTTGGGAGTGCAGTGTGCGCTTCGTGCAAATATTAGGTCAGCAAAATGAACACATATAGTACATCTTATTTGCACCAATATGAAAGTACAAAACAATTTTACCGACGGAGACGGTACTAAAATGAGAAAAAAAAGAAACAACCACAACAACAACAACTCTCAAGAAAGCTCAGCATTTTATACATTTGTAAGGGGCGATGCGCTTTAATGATGGCTGCAGTTGTCGGAAATGCAAAGTAAACGTTGAGTATGTATGGACATATGTGAGAGAGAGAGAGAGAGAGAGAGAAGATTGAAGGAGCAAATGGTTTTATTTTTACTAACATGAATAAAGTTAAAATGTATTATAAATAAAATGATATACTAAATACGATGACGGTAGTGACTGATACTGTCGGGTGTTAATCAACTGACTTTGAATCAAATAGAAGCAAGAAAAGAGCGACGTCCACGGGCAAAATGGAAGAGGGAGAAAGAGAAACTATGATATAAAATTAGCAACACATGACAAAGTTCATCATAACTGCAGTTGTATGGGTGTTATTTAATCTGTGTATGATTCGCTATTCAAGATGGACATCGATTACACATGAAATGGATATAAGAAGAAAAAAAATGTTGTTTGATCGATTAAAAGTTATTATGGTTCATTCATAAACCACAAACAAACCAATGTCTTTAAAAAAATTAAATAAAAAGCAGTTTTGAAATGATGAAAGATGAGCGGAGTGGTTCGATGTCGGAGAGTGGAATTTTTTTTAATATTTCGATTGATGTGAGTGCGTGTGTGTGACGACAGAGGTGATGAGACAAAGACAATTTGAATGCACACTCACATTTATCTAGACAATACGCACAATAAAATAGATTCTAGGTGCTGTTAGGAACAATTGTTTTTATTTAAGAGATCCTAAACAGAATCGTCAATTGATTGTTTGATCATTTGTCTAAAGAAAACACAATGTGAAGACACAATTCCTTTGCTAAATGCGGTGGTGCGTTTGTTATACAATAGCGCGCTCATAAAACAAGAAAAAGCGAAATTTTTGATCAAACTTTTGATTGTTTGAAAAAAACAAAATAAACTTTGATATTGCTTGCACGTTGATTCAGCGTCACGATTTTCATTCCAAAAAGAGAGCTGAGCTTGTTGACTCGTTAAATTTTTAGTGCATTTTTTTTTTTATTTTACAGACTTATGAAGCGCTGTACCTGTTGTTTCTGTTTGATCACCGTTATCCATTTTTTTTTTAAATTAATTTGTTTTTCTTTCGTTCTAAATTCGTTTTAAATCACACACGTTAATTTTATGTATTTACTTATACATTTCACCTGTTCTTCATAAAAAAAAGTGTTTTTTTTTTCTTTTTTCTCACTCAAATCTGGGACATTTTCTGTGTCATATGAAACAATACCCAGAGACAAACAAAATCACTTTATTTGGCACAATTTAATATTTATGTTTCGGCACTGCAGCGAGTTTTTTTTATACTCCATATGGAATCACAGTCACATGAAAAATCGTTTGTTTAAAAATTATTTTCTCGTTTGAGAATGGAGAATAAAGAACTTATTTTTGGTACTTTTTTTAAAAGAGTGTTGGGAGGAACACCAACGAATTCCAGAACAAACAAAGAAATGATTATTCAAAATAAAGGTCGATCAATTAACGGATATGTTGACCCTTGCACACTGAAAAACGGAGTGCTTGAATTCACGGTACTGAAACCAACACGACAAATCAACTGGTCTCTCTTTTTTTCTCGTTCTGTATTTTTTCTCTTCTTCTCTCTACTCGAATCCTGTCATTTTGTCAGACAAGGCGTGTGATGTGTGCGATTTTCTCTTTCACTTGTCGCATTTATTTTTAATTCTTTTGTTGTTTTGGATGTGACGAATTGGAATAGCTGAGATCGTGAGAACGGATCTTTTTTTTCGCTAGTTTACAGTGACACTATTGGACACCGCATTTACCGATCGCCAACAACCGCTTATAATACGTATGATTTTCGCAACATCGCCGAAAACACACATTATTTCAAGATCCTCTCGCATATATCTACATGGTGAAAAAACCTTGTACACATACACAAAAGTATACGCTTGCGTGAAAATTCTTTCTCCGATTCTATACGCGATTCACACTATTATGTGAAGATCATATTCGATTTGGTTTTGTAACTACACGGTACTTGTGTGTGTGTGTTTGTCATTTTGTGTGACGGAAAAGTCAGATAGAGATATAGTGATGATGATCACTTGATGCTGACGTGCGTTTGCAAATTCAAATTAAATGTATGGCTTACGTATTTGACATAAATTTTCTTTTATATATCATTTTCACCGATCAAATAGTATTCGTGGCGATTCCAACACATACACAATTATTTATTTACAAGTTTGGACATTTAAAAATAACACATCATGCTATTTTGTCATCTTTAATCCTTTTTATGACATTGAATTGGCTAAAAATATAATTCTTTGGTCAATTTTATGAACTCAAATGGACATTTGTTCAGCTTTAAGTGCTGGAGAATATCAGACCTTTTACAATAGAGATTCTTATATGCTTTTTTGAATAAAATGTTATCGATTGCGGCAAAAAAAAAAAAAACAACTTTAACATTAAATTTTATTGGATCAATTTATTTGATTTTCCAAAATATATTTCATATTTTCTTGCTAAAAAATGAAACAATTTTCAAAATTTGAATTGATGTGCAAACGCATTGATATAAAATTGCAAGTCTTTTTTTGATGATCCATGTTTTTTGGTTGCACATTGTTTTGAAAGAATATAGTCACCAGCGCCACCAATACATTTCAAACCAATCTGGATACTTGAACTGATTTTATTTTTTTGGCTAATTTCCGAAAGAATATTTCCATCGATCAAACTTGAATAAATAGTTTGCAACAGTGGGACCGTGATTTGTTCCACTTCTTCTTTCAAGTATTTGGTAGAAAAATACGAACTTTTGAATTTTTTCTCGTGTTGTCAATTGTTTTTCTACATTAAAATTTTGTTAACAACAAGACAAATAATTATTGTTATGATCTTAACCTAATTTGTGCTAGAATTTTGAAGAAAAATTCTAAAAGGGCACCATACGTCCTCAGGGGTCCGATTACCCGCCCCCTTGAAAATTCCCAAAGAATTCTTTCAATTTGCTAGGGATTTTGGCCAAAAAAGTGAAGACGTTTTTTTTTTCTTTTTGCTCAACAACTTCAAAAATGGAAGAAAATCTTTGAAATTGCCAGGGTTTTTCGCGAGAAATTCTTCTGATTTGTTAAGGATTTTCGCCAAAAAAGTGAAGAGCAAAAAAAAAACGAAAAAAGTACACTTTTCGTCAAATTCACTTCACTTTTTTACTTACCCCTCACGATTTTTTTCAATTACTCCCCCTTATATTTTTCCTATGAGGACGTATGAAGGGCACACGAATTAACTAGATATCTCAGTGTTGAATGTCAAAAATAAAAAAAAATCATATGGATTTAAAAAATCTGTTTATTTTATTGAATTCTCATCTCATTACGTATCTGGAGACGCTGGAATGGGTTGTGTGATGTGATCACTTTAAAACAATGGTTTACTTACTTTGTCACAAATGTGATAGAAAAAAAACAGGCGACCAGCAAAACAAAATGCGCGTGGTTGTACCTTATTTACCATAAGAAGAATATACTTATGCTTTGATTTGGCGCATTCCCAGTTAAAAAAATTCAAGTATCGCATCCAGATTTTCTTTGGCTAAAAAGTTTTTTCACTGAAAATTGTTCAGCAAAAAAAAGTTAACAACATTTTCGAATTTAAGAATGAATGCTGAATGAGAATTAACTATTTACGATTAATTATCAATTATATTACCTGATAGAAACCGCCTTCAAATTTTGACATTCTGAAACTAAAGCATTGCAAATATTTTTGTAATAGTTTATAAAAAGTCAAAAAAAATATATTAAAAAGTCACAATTTGGGTATATTCTTTTAAAAATGATTTTATTTTGATATTTTTTCTGTTTATTGCTTACAATTGTTGGGAGATTTGTTTTTTTCTTCTAAATATAAAAATGATTTCGATACGAGCATATGTACGCGACACATCGAAAATATCGTTGTTGAAAAAAGTCAACGTTTTAAAGTTTATATTTTACAATTTATAGAAAATATGCAAATGTAAATGGAATTTCGATACATAAATGTTGGCCCGGATTCAAAATCACTATGGCCAAAAGTGAAAAAAAAGTTGTATAATTCTAGTATGTATAATTTTAAAGAACGGCAGCTTTCGATAGTACCACATTGATATCTGTTTCGGGGAAGTGTTGTAATAATTTGACATTGGTTGCAAAATCACTTTCCAATAGTTGCGTTCGAAGTAGACTATTGCAAAGAAAATAAAATCGATCAAATTTCCGTTGATTAAAAAAAGACATTGTGTCCTTACATGATCATTGCACAGCAGACACGAACTAAAAAATCAAATCGATTTTCATCGGAAAATATTGAGTCCCACAGTCGAACAACATCGGGCAATGGAAATTCCTGTGACAATATTAACGTGAGCCACCGGAAACTGTAATATTGTGGATAAAGATTTTGTTGTTCGAGACGATGCCAGACTTCAGCATCTTTTTCTTTCAACATTGCCGACAGTTGGGCCATTTTCTTTTTGATGCCACTCTCTGATTCGTCCAATGTTTTTATAAAAAAATCCCGTATTTCACCCATTAATGCTGTAAAACAGAAGAAACTGTCTGCTTCGGCAAATTCTGTTGTATATTAAAAAGGAATAAATACAAATATAAGTTGCAGTAACGTTTTCCATTGCATCATTCACTCACGTCGATTTTCAATATTTGGATCTGAAGCTAGTACATAGTAAATGGGCCCGATAATTTCGTTCATACCCTGCACATAACCTAAGCCTGGATTTAATTTTGCATATAAAAACAAAATTCGTTGAACAACTTCCCAGTGTGCCTCGCTACCTTCTTCCATCGCTTCATAACTTTCGTGCGAACTTTTTTTTATCAAATTTATCTAAACGAAAACAAAGGAAATGACAATTTGTTTTTTGTAAGCGTTATCACGTTTCTGTTGCTAGTATGTTTCTAGTGAATTTATCATTAGATAACTCACTTGCTGATTGTTTTATTTTTTGTTAAAACCATTTTGTGTTATTTGCATGAAAAAGGAAAAATATTATTTTTGTTATATAAACAGTATTTACAAAGGATTTAGTTAAGCATTAATTTTTTTTTAAAATTATATAAAAAGAAGTATTATTTTGACTGTTTTTACCTTTGTTAAACCCAAACCCTTTCGCTCAACATTGGCTGAGCTAAGAGTTGACGGTGTAACTCGCGTGTGTAGTCTTCGTATACCATTGCTTCGTACAATCTCTTCGCATGGAAATTCAGTTGCCTTTGATTCAGTGAAAAATAAAAACAAACAATTATATAATTTATGAACGAAATGCTTTGAATTATTCAATTTTGATGCTTATTGAATTTTTGGCAAAAACCGAATACCTGTTGGAAAAATGAAATATCTGGACACAAGCGTCGAACATCCTTATCGATTTGAAGTAGAAATTCGTTGTCTTTAAAAAATGTACTCCATGCCGATTCGGGACCATCACTCAATGGATGATCGGTTGTAATTGAATTATCAGCTCCCGGTGGAATTGCCATTTCATCTGCACACAAACAAATAAACATGTTCATTTATCATTCATAGCCAATTTTATGAAAACATACTGATAAATTGTTTGTATAGTTGTCGCTTTTTCTGTAGTAAATTTGTCCAGTCTTGTTTCTTCGTTCCCAAATATCCCAGTAAAATTTTCCAACACAATGCTCGATAGCCATTACAATCGGGAATTCCTTTATTATTCATGCAGACAGAAAGCAAAATTATTCATTAATTCGGTTGGGTTCATTGCACACATAACGAATTAACAGCGATTTGTGCCATCATTTCACACGTACCATTGAAACATAATCTTCGTAACTTTCGAATATCAATCACATTTTCACTTAACAACTCATCAAACTCTTTAATTCTGTCAAAAGATAATAGATCATTCAGTATATATATATTTTTTTGAATTAAATTCCATTCAAGTGAAACTTCACTTACCTGGCTTTGTACAGTGACATATCGGCCCACTTTATTTTGTTTATATTTAATACTAAGTTAGTCGTCAGTGGAATTCGACTATATTTCTTTTAAACAATAGTATACACACCAGTTGTCTGTGTTGATGATGATAAATTCTCTTTGTGTGTTGTTATTTACAATTGAATCAAATGTCAAACTCGAGAGCGTATTACCTAAAATCCTGTCAACCGGTATTGAATGATTGCATTCGCATCAATTGCATTGCCGAGGCAGAGATGGCGCACTTTGACGTCGAACGAATTGTTTGCACTTTTGAATAAAATACACTTAGACTGGATAAAAAGAGTTTTGTTTTCTTTTTCCAAGATTTTTCTTGAAAACAAATTCTATAGTATTTTGAAGATTTTTTGCAAATTTTTACAAAGAGCCATTTGTTTAGACTTCAAAATAAATAAAAAAAATTGACAAAGAACTGTAATTTATCCTATTTTCAATTGGGTCGTCAAGTTGTTGTCTGCAATTGAAGACTTATAATCGCCAAATTGTTGTTGAACTACGCCAAATAAATTTCGTTGCGATTTATTTTTGTCTTCAAAAATCAATTTGACGTCTAAAAGGTTGTATCGATCAACAATGGATTTGATTGAGTCTTAGTGAGTCATCGCCAATAAAAGAAATTACTCATCTCTTGCTATCTGAATTGAAGTGAAAATAAAAACAAGGTGAATCGTCTGTTTCAATTTCAAGCTCCGAATAACATATGATTTTTTCTACTTTGGTATGGTATGAAGGTGCAAAGTGCACTTTAGTTAGTGAATATAATCGTGACATTTCCGGTCATGGCACATACACACATCATAAAATTATGGTTCAAAATAGATTCCCGTCCAAAATGGATTGCTGCACATTTTGCAATCGGCGACACGGTCGATTCCATACACGAATAGAAAGAGAGCGAATCAAATTGGTTTTGTATTTTCATTGTGCACCGACGAGATTGTCGAATGAGTTCACTCGATTGTAGTTAGCTGCGTATAGCACATATAATATTTTTTTATAATCAATAAAAAAACGACAGAATTTTCCATTTGAACTTTCAATCGATTTTGAAGTCCTTCTATCTCACTCATTCAGACTTGCTGGATAAGTTTTCCGGTAGTGCACCATTTCATGTTATTTTCTTTCTTTTTTTTTGTTCGCGCCAATGTTGCCTGAAAAAATAGTATTGGTTCCGTTCTATTTCTTTGTTGGTTCCCGTGCAAGCGCCAACAATCAAAACGTGAATATCGTATCATATTGATGTATTATTGTTTATATGTCGAAATTCCAATCGTTACAGTCATCAAAAAGTGAGAAAAAAAACAACAACAACCAACTATTGAGGCGCTTACAAACGGCACTGGAAATGTGGAGAATTTAGGCTGGGGTGAATCCTCCGCCGCTGTTCGAATGTCGTCGTTTACCTTTATGCTGCACGTACAGGCGCAATTCAAAATCTTTGTTCATGCTAGAGATGTGTTCCTGTTCGCGCGCTCCAGAAAAACCGTCTAACACACATTCACACACATACACACACAAATGGACACCAGTACACACCAATAAATGTGCTTAAATCGCCGACGCCGCACATGGTATTTGCGTTCATTGTATTTTATTCTTTATATCGCTCGTAATGGTACACGCTCGTTCGCTTGCTTTCTCCTTTTTGGTATTCCAATGTTATATTTGTTGTAATGGCGTGTAATATGAGTGTATCGTGACGTCGTTCTTCTTTCTCGCTCAATCGTCCAATTTTATTTAACTGGCTAGCATTCCTTTGGCATTTGCTGCCACGTTCTATCCAAACAGTCTTGAACTAAGAACACACTGCACAGTACACACAGCGCAAAGATTTTCCATTCAATTGAAATTAGCATTTGCAACCAGCAGGAAGATATTATGAATTTCTGCTCTCATTGACGACATACATTCAAATGTTCAAAGAAACGCAACAACAAACAAACAAAATAAAATTAATCTGAACCGAATTATTTAAATCATTGTTGAAAGTGAGTGAGAAAAACAGTTGTCCTATATATTTAAACGTTTGTTTTGAAATAACAGACACGCTTTCGTCTCAAAGATATTTTTTTTTTCAAATGTTTATTTGTGCGTGCATAAAACATCTTGAATGATATTTTGGATATACGATTTAAATCTGCAACGAATAACAACCGAACCAAAGTGAATTTCGAAATTGTCAATCGAATGGCGAAATTCCGCAAGTGAATTGATGAAACGGAGTTGTGTGCAGAGAGACGAAAAAAAGCGCGCGTTAGAAAGAAGGCGTTTCAAATGTGAGAAGAAAAACAGCATTTTTTTCGAATATGTGAAGAAACATTGCAAGATTGTGGAAAACAGACATAGATTACATTTATTGAAGAACGGCATGAAAAATATGTGTGAAAAGTGAATGTGTTTACCGATATGCCGATGTAAACAAAAAAAAATCTGATATTCAATCATTAATTTAAATTGAAAATAATTAATGAAACTAAATCAAAACATTTTGTTTATCGCAAGTGCATATGTCTGAGTTAGAAACGGTGTTTGTCCATGCCAAATAATTTGTTGAATACAGTTTTTTCGGGTGCAAAATCTACAACGTGCTGTAAGTATAACGACTATCCTATTGAAGATCGATGTCGTTTTGTAACCATCGACTTCAAATTAAAAAAAAAAATCAAATGTGAATAGAGAGACCAGATTTGACAAAAGATAATAAATTAGAATAAATAGCGCTTGATCAATGAAAATGTTCAAGTCAATCGATGTGGTTCGACGGCATCAATAAAAGTGGAAAAGCATCGAAAATCAACAAAAAAAAACTAACGAACCAAACACGCATCCACAAAGCAAACAACAATGACGATCAAAAAAAAAATCCATACTATTTCCACATTCATGCATATATACAAGCGATTACGTGCATTCGGCTGTTATCGTTATTATTGTTAAAGGTTGGCTGGTGTTGTGTTGCTGCTGCTATTGTCGTCGTTTTTCCTTTTTATTCGATAGAAACACTTGCACAGTCATATTTTCCTATGTACGCCCCCCTGCACCCGATTGAACACACAAATAAATCGAATCGAAGCGAAAAAATCAATAGTATAGATTACATACGACTCGATGGTGTATTGTTGAATATATTTTTTTTTTTCATCATCGTCATCGTCGTTGTCGTTTTTTTATCGTTTTTTATGTTTGGTCTATTACGTCGTAAGTTTAGCCATAGAATGAACAATCAATATAGCAAAGAAAAAGAAAGAAAAACCCTAACTGAATACCGTGAAACGCCATTTCCAATTAGAGGCAGCGACAATTCAAATTGAAAGAAAACAACGACGAAAAAAAAAGTCGTTGACAATGAGAAGGAAGCATTGCAAATGAAGAACGGAAAAAGTTCAATGCAAACAATTAGCAAAATCGTAAAATTTGTTCGACTTTTCTGTAAATTGCTTTTCCCACCATTTTTCGCAAATAAGTTTTTATATGAACTTTGCAAATGGTTCAAGTGGTTTGCAATTCTTTTTTTTTATGTTTACTGAATGACGTGAACCGAATTTATACCGATAGCTATGATGCATTCTCCTGAGATGAGATGTTCAAAACGGAATTTCCAAAAACGTTTTGAATAAAATAAAGGGAAACGTAACCATCACAACTGGATTTTGTGCATGGTTTCGCCTGACGACTTCATTGATAGAGTTAATGTTCGAGGATGCGCATTTTCGCAATACAAAATGCCTTGATTATAATATGTATACAGATTTTACCTTCTTTATTAATGTTGCTGTTTTTGAAAACCCAAAAATGTTTGCGGGCGCCCACACACAAATGCGCCCATTGCCATTTTATCAACAGGATTTTGTCGAGAGTTGTAAGCGAAAATGAGTTGTAGGCGTCTGATGTGTTGATAAATGAGGCATACATAAGGTTGCTCCCATAGAAATTCGGTGTTCCATATGAGCATGAACTATATGAATGGGAGGGGGAGAGAGAGAGAGAGATTTCGAATCAGAAAATCGGAATTGTATCTGTTCTCCGTTGAGGCACACAACGAGTTTAGGTCAAATTGGAAAATGTTTCGCAAAACAGCAACGCGAATCGAATTCAAAGTGAATCATATCCAACACATTGTATTTTATCATATATATACACATAGAAAAATAAATCGCAATTGGAAAATGCGGTGAAACATCCACCGAAAGAGACGACACACAACAATGAACGAGGAACAACATACAAAAGTCGATATGTGTACATACAGCACACGACAGTGAATTGCGCGCGAGATTCACTCTACCTAAAATCGTTTTATTGATTTTTTTTGTTGTTGCCTTCGTTCCTTGCTCTTCACGCGCTGCAGAGTGAGAGTGTATATTTGATTTTGGTGTGTACACGGTCTGTGTTTTGTGTGCTGCTTTTTTTATTGTTATTATTTTATTTTTATTTCAATCCGCTGTTGATTCGGTCGATGGTGATTGTTATGATAGTCGTTGGTGTCGCCGTTCTGCTGAATGTACAAATGACGATAACTCTCGTATTTATACCGATATACACCACGCTTTTATTTGGTGGCGTCGTACGTTATGATTCATTGAGGGTTTTTATTTACTTGAGTATGACAACAGCAACAGCAGCAATAACATGAAATATAGGTATAGCGTCGCATGAGGAAAATTCGTATTGAAAATCGCATAAAATACGAAGGAGAAAATGATTCTCCTACACTTTAGAAGTATACCTATAAATTATACGTTGAAACCGAATATTCGATTGATACATCGAACGTAGGATGTTTAATAGCGCACACGATGACCGTTCGCTCAGCATGGTCATGTTTGTGTGTGTGTGTTTAGGGTATATTCATACCTATCTCGCGATGAAAAGAAAGAAAGAAAGAGAGAAAACGAATCAAAAAACCAATGGTATCAAGCTTTATTTCCTATTTGGCGCACGCTGCAATGCAAGTGTTTGTTGTTGTGCATATGTATGTATATAAATAGCATGCCAAAACATTTATTACGAAGTTATATTTGGAATTTGATTTACAAAAATAAACCGTTGAACGCTTATTATTTAGCCATATGGGATTGGAGTTGCGGAGGCGGAGACAGTGATATAGACGAGGGGGTTGATAAAGAATATTGTGTTAAATGAAAATTTCATTTGGAATTTCCACTTGGACCCACGAAATCATTAATTAGATATGAAGTATTGTTTTCACTTGCACACGCGATCGAATTTGATCTGATAGTATGACGCGATATGATTGATGGTTTCATTGGTTGTCCGTATGTTATAAATTACAATCATGGAATAGAAGAAGAAAAAACAATTGAGTTAAACACTGTAACTATATTTGCGCGCGTCATTTTGAATCGATGCTTAACGATAATCACGGCTACCGTTATTAAGCAACAAATCGATTTGAATTGATTTTATTTTCTTTCTCCCTCTCACACACATATTGTCTGCATTTTGGTTCTTGGTTTAAATCACCATTTGCTTAATTCTAATTGTTAAATGGCGCCATAGTTCGAATCAAGTTGAAAACACCCCATCACCATCATTATGTGGTATTTCAAATTGATAATACAGTCAATTACTTCTTTTTTTTACACAGGATTCGGCACAAACGGAGCAAAGAGAAAGAAGGAGTGGAACATATTGATACAAATTGTATGTTTTTTTTAAACGACGGTATTTTGTAATTCAATACAAACACCACTTAAAAATCAATTACCGTTCGTACCATTGAACAAGAATCGAATGACACTGTATATGTGTATGACACTTAAATCAGGTTGAATATGTCGTCATCTCAGATAGCTGAAAATTATCAATTAAAGTGGCATTCTCATTTGACCAATTTAAATTCATCGGTGGCCACGCTTTTCAGGTAAATAAAGAAATATCCATTTAAAAATAATATACATTTCAATCGAATTGGATTCTATTTGTGGAACAGTCTGAAAATGTTTGGTATCAAGAAGACAGAATATAAATCTTGCACTTCATGAACCAATGTTAATTTATAAATATTTCTATGTACAGAAATGACAAGTTTGCCGATGTACTATTGTTCACAAGTCAAATGGATGGGGGTTGTGGTATTCCAGCGCATAAGATAATACTTAGCTCCTGTAGTCACGTATGTATCATTCATTCATTTTTCTTTTTAATTTGTTTGTTTTGTTTTTCTTCATTAAAATCTTTTTCGTCTCAATTTTCTTTGGAAATACACCCACACAGTTCTTTGCACAAGTATTTGACTCAAATCCATCACCGCCAAATTCTATGGTTTATATTGTGCTACCGCCTGAAATTAGCCGAAGATCGATACAGATTTTGATTCAATATATGTACAGTGGCGAAGCAACCGTATCGAATGATATACTGTAAGTGTTGTTATTTTAAGCTTTTAAGCGCAGATAAATAAAAAAAAACAAAAACATTTTTACTCAGTAATGAAGTACTTCATGGTGGTGAACTATTGAAAATACGTGGGTTGTGCCGTAATAAACAAACACAATCCACGACAACAACAACAACAACAGCAGCAACAGCGGCGGCGCCGGCAACAGCACCATCGTCATCAATGAATGAGACAAGTTCATTACATTATTCATCTGGTGGTGATACTGGTTGCGATAAATCAATGTATGAACTTCATACGGACCGAACGGTCAATAATGCGATCATCAAAGAGAGTCCCGTTATCGTAACATCACCACAGCATATGGGCAGCAGTGCATCAGTCGCACATAAACCGTCATCATCATCTACATCGTCCGCAATCCCATCAGGATCCAGCCTATGTCAATCCGATCCAGACATTCCAAAACGAGTAAGAACGAAATCATATTAACGTACATTATAACAATAATTCGATTTCAATTGATTTCATTTATTTGGTTATCAGAGTTCCATGAGTTACGGTCTAAAATCCACTGTGGTTCGAAATCATTGCGCCTATAATTCACCGACAACGCCATTGCATATAAAATCATCATCTGTACACAATGAACTTGGCCATATGCCACCGCCCATAGCATCGCAAATCACATCATCGACCACATCATCATCATCGCTTATACACTCACCCGATTCGCACAGCAACAGCAGCAGTGTGTCAACAAATCCAAATAACAATCCAAATATGGGCATTAAAAAGGAATCAATGACAATCAATGCAATGAACGATGACTTGGTTAGTGTACCGGCACATTATGGTTTAGTATCGTTACAAATAGCGGCCGCTGTGAAAAAAGCACAACAAATTTCCGAAAAACGATGTGCAAACAGTACATCACATTTATATCAAAAATCATCATCACACCATGCAAATCCAATTGCAAACAATCATGAATCACAATCAACAGTGATCGGTATTGGTGTCGGCAGCAGTGGCGTCGAAATGCATGGCAAACATATTGAAAATGGCAATAATTCAACGGCAACGATAACAACGACCTCAACAAATAATAATTTTGTGCGACGATACAGTGATGACTATTTTGCCAAGGACGATATTCCAAGTGGATCCCATTTACATCATCAACAGGTAATTTCATTATATTTACATCATCAACACATGACCAGTCAATCATTTTTATCATAATCATCATCATCATCGTTGTGGTTGTTGTCATTTTGTGGGAAATAAAAACAGTTACCGGATTTTAGTAGAAAGTCAGACAAGGAACAACAACAAAAGCTATCTCGTAACAATTCAACAGGCACATTTGATAAAAACACTTCACCAATGGTAAAAAAAAAACACATATATAAACGCTCAAGTAATACAAAACCCATAATCTCGGTCAATAATCATACACATCCTAATATTGACGACACACTTTTAGTTTGTATAACAAACATTTTTGTTTGTTTTTTTTTTGCAAAAAAATCTCACTTTAGGCACAACAACAAACAACACAAATGCCGGAAGATCTACAAATGATGGCCATCAAACAGGAACCAGTCGAATGGTCAGATTTTGACCACGAAAATGCAAGTCTAAACAAATCAAGCATTGAGGTTGCTGTCAAACCGGAACTGATTTATTCGAAGGGCGACACTGACGAAGAAGGTTTGTCAATAAATTTTATTTGCCGCTTTTTTTCCCCTTGCGATTTTTTCTTTATTTGGTTCCTTTTGTTATTGCGATTATTATAATTTTATTACAATTTTAAGAGTGCGAATCAATTGTTTTCTATGTTTTCGTTTACATGACGAAATGAAAACAGCAACCGAACAACAAGAACCAATTTATTCGCCATTAACATGTGAATTGTGTAGTGAAACCTTTACCGTTCCAGCCGAATGGTGTCGACATGTACAAAATCAACACATTGAGAGCCATTCCGAAACGACACATTGTGTACCAAAAAAACGGAAACACATCGAGGTAAATCGCATTTGAATTTTTCCTACGTTTTTTTTTTACTGTCCTTTTTCTTGAGTTCAAAAACAATCCGTTGTAAAATTTTCTTTCTTTACTTTTGTAGTCGAGCACAATTTCGGAGAATATAGCTGCGTTGCGCTGTGATTTATGCGATATGTACTTTGCAACGCCCGCCGAATGGGTTCGACACGTACAAAATCATACCGAAACCGAATTGGCACTCTCCAACAATAATGCATCGTTACGCCAAAGCAATACAGCAACCAGTGCGGTCAGTCATCGTTCATCAAGAGGTCAGCCGCAGCACATCGAAACCTCCAAATACGGCCATTCACAAAGTAATTCGCACAGGTACGCCAACCTTGAGACATCGATTTTTATTTAAAAATTTATACAATTTATATTCACTGTATAGATAAATATAATCAGCAAAATTGAGTCAGCGAAATGTGAACACATGCTCCAATTGTCAGATGTGGGGTCAAAGACTATCAAGAAAACAAGGGCTTCGATACAACAAAAAAATATCACCTTTACTCGATTTAGATACACACAACTTCTGATACATTGATGGTTCGATTTAAAAATTCAGTTGAAATAATGGGGATTGAGAGCGCAAAATCGATCCACGGACAATAAATTAATCTCCAGTGAACCGAATATAAAAACATACCAAGAAAAAAAAAAGCATTTACGAAGTATGGGCTCATCGTGATAAATAAAAAGTCTAGTATTTAAGTCACAGATACATATATTTACACATTCATTTAATTATTAAGTTTTCACAATGGACAAAAAAGAAATCAACAACTAAATGCTCGCATCAACAACAGATCTATGCCCCCCACATCCAAAATGTTTCGCATTTTGGACAACTTTAGCTTCTAAGATCAAACTATTTTTTAATCTATTTCCTAATTATCTTCTCGATAGATCTTAACATTTATCCAACTATTTATATATCCAAATTATTCAACTTGCAAAACGATTTTTGATTCGTAGCTCTCTTTTTCGTGTCTCAACTAACATAATGACATTTAAAAATGAAAATAAAACGTCACATTTACAGAATAAAAATCGAATCCTAAATAGATAGTAGATAATCATATGTATTTACATGAATTTATGTGTATGAACATGATATTTCCATATTCCAGCACATTTTACCGAATCATAAACCATTTGTTTTTATTTCTCCTTCAAAATTGTTATTTTGATAAATTTACAGATCTTTGTTTTTAAGATTGAAAAGATGGATTTTTTTATCCTTTTTTTTGTTAGTTTGTATTAATTTTTCATCGAATGGAGCTTAATTTCTAAGATTTAAATCGGTTACTAGTTTGGGCACAATTCTTTTATAATTTTCGTTAAATTTTAAAATTCGAACTGGTCACATATGGTATAACTAAACTACTTTTCAACGGTCGACTAATATTTTTCTCAACAATGTTAGAGACATATTTAGTCGTTTAATTTCGTTTTAGAGTTAGTAGGTTAATCGACCTTAAAATAAATCTCACATAAGAAATCTTTTTCATATAAATTTCAATGTAGCGAAACAATCGGTGATTCCATTTTCGACCTAACAACGCACCATCTCAGAAAAATCATACATTAACATTCCAATACTGGAAAAGAACATCATTTTTGATAATTAAGATCGATTCGTTTTTTTTACATATATTTTTTTAATATTTTATTTTAATGAATTTATGACAATTTTGCTTATGATTTTTTATTTGGTTCTAAATCCAAATTTAAGGCAATAATTAAATAAAATTTTTAAAATTCTAGGAGACATTCGAATGTATCGAAATATTCTTGTTCGATCGTGGAATTCAAAAAAAAAAAGGAAAAAATATAAAAAAAATCTATAATTATTTTGAATGCAGTTTGAAAATTAAGCCATTTTTTATCACATCCCTCTTTTGCTCTATACTGTGTAAATATTTCCTCTATTTAATTGTATTCAGTGAAAAACACCGAATAATCGATGCAAAATTTAAAAAAAAAATACAATCTATTGTAAAATTAAAACTCAAAAGATAAAAAATCAGAAACAATTTAAAGCAAAAATATAAACAAAAACAAAAAATATTTTTTGTATAAATCATAAAAACGATGTCTCTCGACTCTTTTTTTCTCTGATGACAATTTAGCCAGAGGCTTAAAACATCGGTGAGATTCCCATGCTATTAGGAGAACTGCGTCTGTAGGAACATTAATTTGGTCGTTTCTTAAATGTCAATTTGACTGGATGCTCTGGTTTATTTATTGTCGTTGTTGTCTTTACGTCCAAATATTCAACGCCAGCCCAGCCAATTTCATACTTTCGGATTATCTAAAAAAAATAAGAATTTTCATAGAAAAATGCGCCAAAAAAAAAACAACATGCCGCATGAACACCACTTACTCGAAGCATTAAAACGAGCATATTTTGTTCGGCGAATCGTCTTGCGATGCACGATCTCATGCCATGGCTAAATGGTAACACCAAATATGGATTAATGGCAGTTTTCGATGATACTCCGTCTGAATTCTTTAGCCAACGTTCTGGCATAAATTTTAATGGTAACTCAAAATGTTTGGCCAAACGACATGAAATGTAGTTTTGAGTCACAATTATCGTCTGAAAAAAAAAAACAATGAAATTTGAATGTGAAGGAAGAGAAAAATGAGAATATCCTTACTCCTTTTGGCACATTGTATCCGCTTAAAACGAGATCGGTGTTTGTAAAACGTCCAACACCAACTGACACCGCATTCAATCGGAATGTCTCTTTAAGTACGGCTTTGCTATATGTTAAATAATTTGCCATTTTGTCAACTGTTATTTCATCCGTATCATAATTGGGCAGAACAGTTAACGCTTCTTGAAATACTTTTTCTTGCACATTCGGATTTCGAGCTAAGTGATAGAGTAAAAAACATGTGGAATATGTTGTCTAATGATGTTTTGGGATGACATATAATTAAAACACAAAAGCAAACCATAAAAGAAAAGGGAAAAAATTGCAAAATTATTGAAAATGAAAATAACTAAACACAAAAACCAAGGATGATTAAAAAATGTACCGTGTCAACACCAGCCAAAAGTAAATCACATGCCATACCAACCACATCGGCCAGGTCCAATTTCGGATTCAACAAGTAATCATCGAGCAAAGATCGTCTTGTTATGGATTGAGCACCATTGCTATCATCGAAATAGGAAATTTTTTGACTTACCAAGTCGACAGCAACGCTTAAATGAACAAATTTACACATTTTTTTATCAGCACATTTAAATGATTAAATCATTTTTCGTTTACCTCTCCATATATTCTTGAGACAATCGAAATTTCCGATAAATTGGTGTTTCAATGTATCGCCAAATGGGAAAACCTTGATCGAGCGGAATTAAACAACTATTTGAATCTTCTGCCGCTTGTATTAGTCGTGTTGAATGGGATTTTGGATGCCGTTCTTTGTCGGTAAAACTATGCATTCGAACGTCAAACGCTAAATAACAAACCACTGCACGAACAAAAGTTATCAAAAATTTGGCAAGATATTTAATTGAGAGTAGGAAGTAGCTTACATTCCAAATTCAATCGTGATAATTCAGGTAAAAAATCAGCCACATTTTCGGTATCAATAGTGGGTTGAACTTGTGATACAAATTCTTTGGTAATTTTGTCGGAATCATTCAAAAATTGTCGAATGTGATTCGGTGAGCTGAGTCCTTTTTGAAATTCGGATCTTAAACGCCACCACTCGCGTCCATTTCTATAAATACACATAACACAATTAATAATCGTTTATTTTGGTTATATATAAAAATTTGGTTAATTTTACGTAGGTAAGAGACCGCCGGTTTTATAAATGTGTGGACGATCTTTTCGGTATTTTTCTAAGCCCAAATGACTCTTTCGTTGCGGATACATATCCGGACCTGAATTATTCAACACCTTGGATATATCATTTGGATCATAGAGCCAAATAATATCAACACCTGGAACCATTCGTTCTTTCACAATATCACCGTATTTTGAATATTTATCCAAACCCGATTTGTGCACTTCATCCCAACTGTACTTTCCTATATTCGAAAATGGAATTCAACAGAGAAAACAAATTACAATTTAAAACTTCCAAAAAATACTAAAGCAAATTGATTTACATACCAAATACTGGAAAATAATGATAAAATGTTCCAATGCCGAAAATTCCTTTGGGCCCCGGAATATCGTCATATTTTTTTGCTTTGAGATTTGTTATCGATGTTTTTGTCGCCGTTTTGGTGGATGCTTTTATTTCATTTTCAAAACATCGATTGCTCGTCTCTTTCTCTTTCAATGCGACATTTGCAAAATGCCGTATATTTTTACATTTTTTATACGTTCCCGTTGAATACAACATCGTTCACACCGCCGACCAAAAATATAATTGAGATTCAGTGAAGTTTATCTAATTTCGGGTAGAATAAATAGGAATACATTTTGTGCGATTCAATACACAGTTGTTGTTGTCATTGTTTGTATTTCGATTAATTGTATGGTCAAAGTCTTTTGTCGCTATAATCAATTACCGCAAATTTTGTTGAACAAAAAATATTGTTTGTCGCTTCGAACACGGTGACTATCCTATAAAGAACGAAACTAAGCATGTATTGTTGACGATAATTGATCAAATGATCACGTTGTTTTCGTTTTAATTGAGAAGATCTTCGATAGTCACAAAGATTTTATTCTTAACAAAAATCAATTTTTTTTTTCGTTTTTATTGGAAATAATAAGAATATCAAATTCAAAACAAATGATAAATGATAATCACAAATGCCACTGAATCTACTTACAAATGGAAACCGACTGATTGTTGTTGATATACTGAGTACGGCATAAATAAAAACAAATCACTGTTACAGTGTCTCACTGACAACTCAAGCGATCGCCGAAATGTCAGTTCCGTAAACGTATGTCAATCGAAAGTTTTTGTTTTCGCTATTGTTGGTCGGATTCCAGTTCAATCCACATTTCTTTTATCAGATTTATGTCATTGGCGAAAATTGTTAAAAATGCATTAAGTCAATAAACACATGTTCGAAAAAAAAAACAAGCAAAGAAATTAAATGAAGATAAGAAAGGTTTTTCGTTTGGTTGAAACCTGATAATGTTCATGGAATTTTTCGTAGTGTTTTTCACATATAGGTGGCGTACATGACTCTATTTTCCAAAATGTACAATTTGTGAATTTCAAAAACCTTGGCTTTGTTCATAAAGCATGTTTCGAATTAAGAAGTACAAATGTAAGAAAAAAAGGCATATGTTTTTCAGTTTGGCATTTTTTTTTTTTATAAATTTATAATATAACAACCCATTACACAGATTAAAAGAATAGAATTGTTTTCCTTTTCTTGTTAACTAATACACAATATGTTCCGACAATGTTTCAAAATTTAAATTGATTTAATAGTGATTGGTAAATGTGATCGTAATTCGATTCCATTTTAGCCATATTATTCTCAACTGAGAAATTACTTGAAGAGATTGACCAATTTAATGACTGGATCACCGTAGTGACTTGCGAACGGTAATGCTGATGGGTATGGAGCATCTTTTACAGCAAGTTTTGGGGCAACAGGAATTATTGCTGAAAATTAAATGTTATCTTCAGTAATTGAAAAGAATAAAAATCATTTGATAAATGTGGACGAATACTTACGTGGACCATAAATTGGTGCGGGAGTTTCGACAATGGCTGGTAGAGCTTCTGTTTTAACAATTGCTTCTTGTTGGAAAACCGCTAAATTCAAATAAAAAATTATAAGAAATGAATGATTTGTCGATATGAAATGTTGGCATAATGATTAGATCTTACGTGTGCCGTAGACCACTTCTGGTTTGACTGGAGTATCTTCGACAGGTGC